>NW_022983550.1:382009-658010 GCF_010093885.1 Aplosporella prunicola CBS 121167
GCTATTTATCTTGCTATTTATCTTGCTATTTATCTTGCTATTTATTTGCTGCTATTTATCTTGCTATTTATCTTGCTATTTATCTTGCTATTTATTTGCTGCTATTTATCTTTCTTATCTGTTTTTTTTTTTTTTTTTTTTTTTTTTTTTTGTTTGTATTTCTTCTATATTGTTTGTATCTCTTCTGTTTTGCTTTGTATTTCTGCTATTTTATTTGTATTTCTTTTATTTTGTTTGTACCTCTAATATTTTAATTCCTATCTCTATAATCTCTTTAATTCCTATCTCTTTGTTTTACTTTCTGTTTGGTTATTTACTTGCTATTTATTATGCTATTTAATTTTCTTGTCTTTTTTTCTCTTCTTTATCTCTTTTGTTTTTTCTTTTGTTCGCTATCTGTTTGGTTATTTACTTTGCTATTTATGCTGCTATTTACTTTTCTTATCTGCTTTTTTTCTATTCTTTAGTGTTCGCTATTTGTTTGGTTATTTACTTGCTATTTATTATGCTATTTACTTTCCTTATCTGTTCTTTTCTCTTCTTCATCTCTTTTGTTTTTTCTTTTGTTTTACTATCTGTTTGGTTATTTACTTTGCCATTTACTTTGCCATTTATTATACCATTTATCCCCTGCTATCTACTCACTGATCTTATTTGCTACTTATTCCCCTGCCCTATGATGAACTATTTCTTCTTTTTGCGCTGGCTTTCGGGTTTCGGTGTGTCGGAGGTTTTTGGTTTTTGGGTTTCGGGTTTTGGGTTTTAGCTAGCTAATCGACTTGGTCTTGGCTTTATTGATGTCTGTCTATCTGTGTGTTTGCGATTTCGATTTGCCTCGCGGTGGATCTCTCTTTTCTGCTTTGTGTCTCGGTGGTTTTAGGGTCTTTGGTCTCGGGTTCCATAGCTGGTTAATCGATCTTCTTTCTGGCTTGCTTGGAATCTGTCTGTCTTGTGTTCGCGATTTGGATTTGCGTGCTACGTTGCTTAGCTTCCAGGTCATTCGGTTTCGGCGTTCTATAGCAAATTATCTGACTTCTTTAACTTCTTTAAACATGGTGTTTGCGACTTGAACTCACGTGCTACTTCTCGGCTTCTTTATACATAAGTATCTATTTCGAACATATTGCCGCCTGGTCTCCTTAGCTCTCCCCTCTCGCTACCTTGCTATTCGCCGTCTCCCTTGTGCGCGATCACGATATGTATACATTCAAAGCGAGACCGCGGCCACTGCAGCCCAACCTTTACTATTACTTCCAATTCGACCTTGTCGTAGAAATCAAACTGTTTCTTCAACAACAAAAAGCCATCGCATACTCATACTCGTGTCTAAATCACAATCTCAGGGTGCTTCTTCCATCTACACCTGTGCCCTTAGCTCACTTCATCTTTAATAGTATTGTCTTTGTTGTCTTTGACCGTGTCATCTCCTCACGCGCCATCTCTGTCGCGCTAGTAGACGCGGACGAAGGTGCAACGTAGGACGATAATAGGAGGGTGTACTCTCCGCGGGCGCAAAAGCAAGCTTTGGCGTAATATGCGCTAAATACACCTCCGTGTATTATATGTCTTTGTCCTTCTATCCGTGCCTACTGAATCCGCTTGCCGATTCTATTCCCGCCTACATAACACGCTCGCGATGGCGTTCGTCTTCTTTCTCGAGATACCTTCCACGTAGCGATATATTCCAAAATATTAGACCTCTTTCATTTTTCTCCTTCCTCCCGTTATATAGACCTACTACCTAAGCCTCTGCAAGTTAACCTTTCGTGTAGGAAGTAAGTCGGGGAGTAGAGAGTCGATAGGTAGATATAGGTAACTACTATAACGTTCGCACTTACTCTTCCCCCTCTCCCTCCTCATCACACTATTCCACTCGTACCGCCATCCACGTCTACCAACCCTCTTAAACCCTTCCCCGGGGCCCCTACCCTACACGCACGCACGCACGACAGCAGCACCACCCACCGCTAACAGGAAGCCTACTCCAGCTCAAACCCAAAGAGCGCTATTCTACACACACACATACACACAGCTCACAGTATCGAAACCGAAAATTCGACGACACGTAAAGTAAAGTACGCAATAGCAACAGCGACAGCAACAGCACCAGCAACAGCACCAGCAACAGCAACAGCACTAGCAACAGCAGCTCGCAGACCCCAGACCAAGAAAGCGTATTATCTACAATCTCGAGTACAGCGAGCACCACCACCCCAACACCTTAACCACCACGCACCAGGCAAGCACAGCATGTGCTACAAGTACAAAAACTCCCGGTACAACCAGCACAGCCCACAGCCTACAAAACAACACATAAAAGCCTTTCAACGAAGCCGTATAGGTAGAGCGTAGGACTATAACAGCCTATCACCAATATAATCACCACCAACCACCATCATATAAAGCATGAGGATAAACAAGTATAAATAATCCAAATATCTTAATTCAGGTATAAGATCTCATCTTATATAAATCCAACCTATCACCTCTAACCCTCTAAATAGCTAGCAACAAATAGCAAGAATATCTCTACCTTCATATCCTTATCCTCCACCATCCCACTAAGTAACCTCAACCGCAACTCTAACTCCAAACCCCACCCTACCCTCAACCACATGCACCAACCGACTATAATAGCAAGCCAGCCAGCCAGCCAGCCAGCCAGCCAGCCAGTCAGTCAATCAGTCAGTCAGCAGCCGTCACTCAACCGACCGACCGACCGACCAACGGACTGACTAGCCGACCGCGCCAAGCAGCTTAAAAGCAAAAGGCAAAGGCAAAAAGCAAAAAAGGGTCCAAGCCCAAGCTTCTAAGTAAGATGCACAAGAATCGAAATTCGAAGCCCTTGGAAGAAACCCACCCCCACACGGCCACGTGCACCCTGGACCCCTACTCCGTTCCCTCCCGTATCACGCAGTCGCTCAGCCCTCACCGCACACGCACCCCCCCACCCTCGCGGACAGTGCGTCGCACGCGTTGAGAGCGAGCTACGAGCGAGCGACCGATGAGCGACGCCTAAACGACGCTACACGCAGTTTAGCGGCCAGGGACGTTGTTATCGCCGCAGGGATGCCGTTGGATCATGGACGGGCGACGGGGCGGGCCCGCCATCCCATGGCGCGATCGCTCGCTCGCGCACTCGCTCCCGACAGCGTGTTCCGCAGCGGGCCGACCGGCGACGGATACGGGCGGGTCGTTCGTTCCTGGCGCGCGCAATGTGCAAACATTGCAACCCAAGGGCTGACTGGCTGGCTGGCTGGCCCTAGGCGTGCCAGGCACGCAGCTCGCAACGACCACAACAACAAAACGGTGCCTGAGGTTGCTGTGGCTGGACCGGACCGGATCTGGCTGGGCTGGGCTGGGCTGGGCTGAGAGCTGAAGCTGAGGGCGAGGCCCAACTAACTACTGCGCCTCACTGGACTTTGTCTCGGCTGGACCTGAAGGGCTGGCTGACTGGCTGGCTTTCAACGCTGGACCCTTGCCTTGTGCCATGCTCTGGTGCGACGCGCGGGTGCAAGGCCAGCCGGCCGGCATGTGGGCATGTGGAGGGGCGGCCGGACATGCAGGTACACGCGAGCGCGCAAACAGGCCCCGAATGACCAGACCAGCGTTTGGCGCTTGCGTGAGTTGTTGTTGTTGTTATTGTTGTTGACAATTTTTCTCTCTTTGTTTTTTTTTTTTTTCTTCAATTTTTTTTTTTTTGGACGGGTTGCGCACGCGCCGATGTCGCAGTTGAGTGCGGTGCGCTCACCGGTCGCAGGGTCCGGCGTTGGGCGGCAGAAAATCTCGGCTTGCGTTCCGGCGATAGCGAAAAGCTGCTGCTGCGGAAATGCGATGGAACGGCGAACGGCCGAAGGCGGAACAGGAAAAGACTTCCACTTCTTGCGACCTTGCACGCCACCACCCACCATCTCCGGCGCGCGCCGGACATTGTGGATCTCCCTTGAATCACCCCCCGGTCGGCGTCGCGTAAACGTAGATCAATCGTAATCGCTTGCGCCGGCATTCGCTCGCAGCTCGCAGCCTTGCTGCTGGCTGCTGCGAGGGCTGGGTTGTTTGGCCGGGTTGCATGCACTTGTTTCGACGGACCGCGTCCCGGCGGGCTAGCTGGCTGCAACGCTGGCTGCCACCTAGGTAGGCACGTAGGCACCAAGCACCAGGCACCACAACACTGCGTTGGCAGCTCTTTGTCTGTCTCACCACTCGTCGTCGTTGTCGACCCCAACGCCGATCCAGCGCACCGGCACGCCGCCCGCGGGCTCTTCGTCGCCGCGCGCGCTGGCCTTGCGCGGCGGCAGCCAGATGCGCGCCTTGCCCATGGCCTTTGCGTCCAGCTTGCCTCCGCGCCGCATGTTCATCTCGAGCACAATGACGCGGAGGAAGTCGCTGTTCTCGCGGGGCTCGCGCTGACGCACCGCCGGGCGGCCGCCGGCCTCCGACGACGCCGCATCGCTGCTGCTGCTGCTGTTGCGGCCCCCCTTGCTGCTGCGCGACTTGTTGCGCGACCGCCGCTCGTACGTCTGCATCTGGATCATGGGCGCGTCGCTGGGCTCCTCGAGAGCCTGCCCGTGGATCAACGCCTCATGCAGCTGCTGCGAGAGCTCGGTCGGGGAGAGCGGCCTGGTGGACGACGACGGGTTCAGGTAGCGGCGCAGCGCTGCTGGCGGAGTGCCTTCGACATGCTTGGGGCGCATCTCGCTTGCGAACCGAGGAGACAGCAAGGAGCGCGTGAGCATGTCATCCGGTGGAATGCTAGGGGCCGTGAAGTTGCTAAATGACCTTGCAGCGGATTTGAGGGCCTGGAAGGATGCAGTGAGGTTGGAAGTGAAGGCTGACCTCAGCCTTGAGGTGGGAGGCTGGCGAGTGATCTGGATTTCAGGCGCAGGGGGCTCTTCGGGTAGCTCCTCGGCTTCCAGGTCGCTATAGTGTAGTAAAGGGTGGTCCAGTATGCAATCCTCCTTTGGGGGAGAAACGGCTTCCTTCTTGCGTTCGGTGCCGGCTCTCCTGTAGAAGGATCCAGACTTGGGTGTGGAAGGGCTGCTGAATGACAACAGCGAGCGCTCATCGGTGTCCAGATCGGGGATGGACGGTACTGATTCGCTGGAAAGGGAACGCGGCGATGAGAAATCGACCTCCTTTGAGCTTGCGTCGCCGATGCTGACGCAATCATCCGAGTCACCATCGTCGACCCTCTCCAGCAGGATATCGAGCGGAGAGCCGTAGCTGCCAGCGGAGCACTCCTTGTCCTCTGCTCTCCATTCCTCGATGAGCTCGTCGATGGATATGCGCTTGTCGGCGTAGGGGGACTTTCTGCGCTGGGAGCGAGCGCGTCTTGGGGGTGGAATCGAAGTGACGGCCAGCAAGGCGGCAACGGCAGGTGGGACGGCGTTGGCCTGGTGGTCACCGGTGCTGGCGCAACGCGTCTTCCTGGGGTATGGCTGTCCTCGCGCTCTGGTCGTCTGAGGCTCGGAACCGGGCAGTCCTGTGTGACCGCGCGTCGGGATGACCATGGGTTTGGAGTGGGCGGGCGTGGGATCTGTCGTCATACGCGGATATCCAGAAGGTCGCGTGGACTCGGACATGGGCGCGGCGGGAGACATGGAGCGAGGTCTTGACTTGCGTGGAGCCATTCCTGTGTTGCCTGGGGAAGCGTGTTTTGGGGAGCAGGTGGTGGTGGCAGAGGTATATCTAAAGGACCGAGGGACCATCATAGCGGGCGGCGGCTGGGGGAAGTCAAAGGGCGATATGGGGTCACGGGGTGGCGCGTAAGGCCGAGGCGGAACCGTGTGGTCTGGCTGAGCGCAAGTGACGTTAGGACGATTAGGCTCCGGGGCTACTGCCAGGTGCCGAGCAGTCTCGTAATGGAAACAGGGTCAACATCGGAGGTGAGAGTCGTCCCAAGCAAAGGCCGAAGGGAGAAGCTAGAAGGAGAAGAGAAAGTGAGGCGGCGGTGCGAGATTGATGAAAGGCGGCGAGCGAAGGGAGAGAAGAGGGTTGGGCGCGCGGGATGGCCTGGACGGTGATAAGAAGGGCGGTCGGCCGCAGCTGGTTTTGACTGTTTGGCGACGGGTGTTGGGCAGGTACCGGGCAGTAAGCCTCATCAGCACGACCTGAGTCTCACAGTCTCCGGCCGTACAGCCCATCCCCGAGGGCGATCACAAACAAGGGACCGCAGAGTCAAGGTGAGAAGGTCAGTCCCTGCCAAGCGAGGGCCAGCATAACGGCCCTTGTGCGCCCACGCCCAATCCTGACGTCTGCGCTGCGTCTCGTGAGCTGCGCCGGCCTCTCAGCTGCCGCGACCTTATCTCTGCCTCAACCACCACGCACCCCAGTCTCCAGAACCGCGATTCCCGCTCGTTGCACTCTGCCCAAGTGCCCAAGCCTCCGCGCGCGCCCTATCCCCCTTCCGGCCGTCCATCCTGCCATCCCTCGCGCGGATCCGGGGCAGCGCGATAAGCTCGTTCGTCTCTTCCCGCGACTGTGGGCCTTTTCTTCAATTGCTGGCACTCGCTGCCTGCCCGTCTGGGTGATTGATTGCCTGGCGCCGGTGGCGGCCGTGTGCGTTGTTTGATGTTGCGCTGTGCGGTGTGTCCACCGACCCAAACCTCGACTGACTGATTGCCTGACGGCCCGCCTGTCCAGCTGGTCTGTACCTACCACCACTACCTACCCAAGTACCCAACTCATCAGCTCCCGCGATCAGCACTCACGGCCTTCCCCATCCAGCTTAACCAATCTATTTCCCTGCCAACCGCCCTCCGCCACCAAAAATGTGACCGATGCCTCCCTCTCCTTCCAAGCTTCCGTTCCCGTGTTGACTGGCCGGCGCCCCGTTCCGTTATCGTCGACGATTCCCACACACGCGACAATAATCAGCCTTCTTCTGATGCGCTGCGCTGCTGCTGCGTGCATATGCCGTGTGGCCCTGGTCTCGCGCCGCCCGACGAGTCATGTCCACCAACGTCAAACACACCAGGAGCCCGCTGCCCTGCAGAAGACATGTGGATGGCGTTGAGCGGCTTCAGTGGCGGCAGGGTGCATGGCCGTTGTGCGTAATAATCACGCACGCGTCTGGTCCATGACACGGGCATGGCTGGATGCAAGCCCGTCGCCTTCTGCGAACGATTGGCAGCACCGATACGTTGAGCACGAGGCCCTGGTGTTTGCGGGGTACGTATCTTTGGCCACTCTATTTGCGCCTGTGTGAATGGACCGATCGCGCTCGACGATCTGTCCACCTACGTCAACGGCTCAGCCAGGTAGGAGCCCGGCAGATCGAGCAGACTAGAGGCACCAACTGCGCTCATCCATCCTTAACCGGCCGTCATGCCTCTGCACATCTTGCTGAGATCGAAGGAGTTGATTCTAATACCTCGTCATACCTGTTACATGCCCTCGATAAACGCCGCATGCCGCATACTATGCGCAACAGAAAGACGAAAAGAAAGTCAGGCATCAGCAGATTTACACCCAGAAAGAAGTAAAGTAAGGTTAGAACGCAAAACAAAAACCGCTACTGCGTCAACACCGAGATCCGAAGAGGGTGAAAAGTCGTGAAGAAGGAAAGGCTGAAACCACGACCAAAAAATGTATGCCCGGCTGTGCTATGCTGGGAAGAAGAAGTAGAAACTTTTGCCTAGCAGGACTCCGCGAGACCCCTAAGCCCCAATGAAAATCGTCAATGCATACCATTCCCTTCTCGCCAAATTCGCCTATCCCTGTTACCTGTGAAAACCGAAGAAGAGGAAAATAAAGAAAAAGAAGCCAGGCAGATGATTACAGGACCTCAGGTGATGATGAGGAAGAAAGGAAAAGTTGGGTTTTCTTAGAAAATAACGTTGTTGCTTCACCTGCGATGCGGTCGCCGACCGACCAAATCCCGGTGGTTGGTGTGTGGCTGGGAAGAAAGATGAAAGCATAGGAGTAGCCTGCTCATGCTTTCCTCCAAATGCAGATGAAACGATCAAAGTCCTTCGTCTGCTGCTAGGGCCATCTAGGGCATCGAATCAACAATCGTAATATGTAAAGATCCTGGAGAAGCTGTTGCTCTTCTTTAATGAGCGTACGAAAGAGGACTGAAGAACACCTTAGTAGGTTTCCTCGTCCATCCAACTGTCGCGCCCCTCCACGCGCGTTATGCCACCTCTTACTGGTGTCGCGTCCACATCGTCCACGACCCTCATGCTGCCTAGCTTTTTCTTGCTGAGAGTGCCAAAAGGACTTTCATATGCTGCCTCGGGCGTAGACTGCTTGCTGCCCTGACTTCTCCGTAACTTAGCGTTGATCACCTCGTTGACGGCGTAATCTGGCTCGCTATCTTCGTCTTCGTACGTCTCCCAGTTCTCGGAGCTCTGTGTAGTGTTGCCCGTGGAACTGGTGTCGGACGTCTGTCGGCTCTGTCTGCTGCTGCTGTCACGCACCGCCGGCGCATGATCATAGCGGTCCTCCTCCGAGGAGGGCCGGACAAAAGAGAGATAGGATCGCTCGTCATAAACATCTTCGACTGGCGCAGATCGTACAACACTGGAGCTGCGCTCACGCTCAGAGCGGCTCATTGGCCTAGGCTCGGGAGTTGTCGGGCTGAAGAAATTCATAATCTTTGGCGGTGGCGCGCGAGGAGGGCCCATCGAGCCAGGTCCGCGAATGGTCAAGTCGGAATACTTCTCGGAGGGGAAGGACTGCAAATCCTTCTCAGAGGGGAAAGTCTGCAAGTTCTTCAATGGTGAGCGTGCGGGGATTTTTGTAGGACTGCCTCTTATGGTAGCATGAGACATTGAAGAAGCGAACGGGTTATGGCCGCGTGATATGCTGGAGTGATAGCTGGCCGTGCTCTTGCTAAACTCCGAAGCAGGTGTCTTTGGGCGAACTAGCGGAGCATGAGTGTTACGAACACTCCCAGAACGGCCAATTGTATCCGTCTTCGAGTCAGCGCGATTGCTGCGAACGCTGCCAGCGCGCGAGACAGTGTCCGTATAGTTGCTTCGTACACTACCAGCGCGGGAAATTGTATCGGTATGGGAACTCCGCACACTGCCAGCGCGGGAGATTGTTTCCATCCTCGAGTCGGCACGTGAGCTGCCAGCGCTGCTGCTAGCAAGCGAGGTCGTCGATTTGCTCTGTTTGTGCAGGGCTGGCCTGCTTGGTTGAGAGACACCAGGAGTCTTGGATCGTGTCGGTACGGCTTTCGAGTTGGCGGCAGAGGCGTTGAGTTCATCGAGATACCTCATTCCATGGACCAAGAAAGGCCTGCCGTATTCGTCTTCCCACTGCTCGAGTGCCCTTTTCAGCTGCTCTTCAACCTTAGGAAGCTCCTTAGCTATCCTCTTCCGCATCTTCTCTTCCCTCAGCAGCTTTCCAGGATCGCGCTTTTCGCCCTTCTGGCCACGCGCCATAAGTCGGGATGCGTCTTGGCTGGAAGCGTTGAGATCATCACGGTCTTTGACAAGCGTACAGTGCCTGTCAACGAGGGCCAAAGTAGGAGCACGTTCCTCCTTCAAAGCTTCCAGACGCTCAATCTCGGCTTCATGAGCCGCTAGGAGAGCATCGCTGTAGACATCTGGAAGATAGGTCAGTCGTGTAAGCTAGAAATCCAACAATATTACTTACCTGAGAAGGCAGGAGTAAAATCAAGCATCTCCTCATCTGAGAAGTACAGGCTGTCCCAGAGCTGTTGAAGTCTGACCCTAGCATCTTCAACAAAAACGTGCATGTTTTGGCGCTTCAGTTCGTTCAGCCTTCCCAGCTCGTCTTCGTACTCATTGATCGTTCTGAGGCCGCAGCCACGGTTGATGGCAAAGAACGCCTTGCGTTGGGGCTCTTCGACACCCAAACGATCCCACATGCCCTCGATCGTGTTGCGAAGATCCCTCAAACGCTTCTCTCGTCCACGCTTCTCTTCATTTAGCTTTTCTTTCTTGGCGCGCAAGGCGTCGAGATCATCCTTGTGCAGACCGAGCTGTTCTGGCGCCTCTTTCGAGAACTCCAAGATTGCGCTATCCGTTTGCGCCTGTGGCGTGCCAAGCTCGGCCCATAGCTTGATGATCTCGTCCGCAGTTGTCTGCACTATGTTCACTCTCCTACTGTACTCTTCGTATACGCGCGTAAATTCTTTATCCAAAGCAGAGACATAGCTGGGAGAGACATCGCAGGTAGGGGAGATTGCGGAGTTAGGTGAGGTAGGAGGGAGGTTGATCTGAAGGAAGGAGGGTTCGAGATGGGAGGCATATGATTGGAGGGCTTGCGTAAGTTCTGGAAATTGTTAGCACGCCGGTTCGGTGACTCGGATGCGCTTTTTGGAGGCCTCATACTTCTGATCTGTTCGAAGCGCTCGCGGTGAATTTTGCTTATGGATCTGTGCTTCTCCTTGAGGGCTTGTAGGCAGCTGGTCAACGGGAAGGTAATCTGCAAATCACTGCTTTCCGCATCGTAGCTGTCGCGTCTACTAGGCCCGCGCAGTGAGCTTTCCAGTTGCTTGATTGTTTTGATGAGACGGTGGGCCTCCTCGGTTAGTTCGTGTTTTTCTGACGTCACCAGCTTCAGCTGGTTGTGCAGAGTGGCCGATAGCGCAGAGAAGAGCTGTCGTGAGGGTTAGCAAGAGGTGTGGTGGGAGGTTCGGGAACTAGGCAAGGTACCTCTGCTTCGCGCGTGTCGCGTTCGTGATTGGGCACGCCGATCTCGTCAAATAGGCCGTGGAGCTGGCCAATGATGGTCGTGACCTGTTGGGCCAGGTAGCTGGTGTCCATGGCCACGAAGATCGGAAGCGGAGTCGTAGACCGTCAGTAGGGCATGCAAGACGAGGGCTAGCAGCTGCAGCACGGATACGGCGGGGCGATCTAGCGCGAGACGTGGAGGGTGGGAGGGCGTGTGAAGGCGTAAAGGATCGTGGGGGCCCAAGCTTAGAGGTTGCGAGGATGGGACGCAGGTCTAAAGGATGAGGAAAGTCGCTGTCCAAGCGATGACGGTGCAGGGGCAGAAAGTGAAGGTCAAGAAGCAACGCGGCGCGTGGGGATGGCGGGTAAGTAGCTCGCCTTTAGACGCGCATCATCTTGGTGGTTGGTGGGCGGCAGATAAATAACGCTAACGTTGCCTAGGCAGCAACTCCGCGTGCATCGAGTCCTGAAACACGCCGAATCCAGTGTCAGCCCTGCTTTGCAGCCAATCCAACGCGCCAACAACCCGGTTTCCGCCTTCGGCCCCCCGTCGCATTAGGCAAGCAAGGAACACCCACTGTCACGTCACGCGCGTCTTCAACGAATCAAATCATGTCGCTTTGCTTCCTACGTAGCTTCTATCAACGGCTACACACGCCCGGTCCGAACGGAGACACGGCCCAAACTTTCAACTGAACAACGCCGGGGATATGATGCCGGTGACTGGAAGACGTGTGCGGGAAGAGTACATGATGGTGCATCTTGGGGTGCTCATGGTCGGTCATGACGAAGGGGGACGACTCGCGTGGGTGAGGGAGGTGCGGGGGGGGGCAGGTTGTCATCGCGTGACAAAGGGATAATAGCCGTCGTATTTTGCTGGGGAAAGCAATGGAAGTCCTTGTGATTATCCAGAATCGGCGCACGCGCGCTTGGGGGGTTTTGCCAAGCGCAGCATTGGCCCGACTTTGTCCTTAGACATGGCAGCGACAGTAAGCTGGACCGTCGGTCGCAGCAGGGTGAAGCGGGGCGCCGGCCGCGGGGTATCTGCTGGAGTCCGGGCCGGCCGAGGCGACTGCGCCGGACTGATCGCGACAGCCACCTTACATGTCCATCGACTCTCCGCCGTTGGCGAAGTTGAAGTTCTGCTGCTGCGGCTGGGCGCCGAACCCGAAGGTGCCGTCCTGGCCCTGCTGAGGAGCAAGGTCGTTCATGTCGCCAGCAGCCTCGTCCTCGTCCGAGAAGTACTTCTCGATGATGTTGTAGGCCTTCATGTAAATCTCCTCGTTGGCGTTGTTCTGGCAATCGTGAATCTTCTCCATGCCGCCGACCTCCTCGATGAACAGGGCGTAGCGGTTGATGGGCTCGCCAGTGGCCTCGTTGGACTGCTTGTCCATCTCACCGACCTTCAGAATGTTCTCAAGACCGTCAAGAGCAACCTGGATGATTTTGTTGTCGGGGCAGGCCAGGAGATCGCAGAGGGGACGAATGCAGCTGTTGTGAACCAGGTAGCGGATCTGGTCGGGCTTCTGGAGACCACCAGAGGTGGCGTTGGAAATGGCCCAGCAAGCTTCCTTGCGGGTCTTGAAGTCGCCGTTAGACAGCAAGTGGATGAGAGGAGGAATAATGTTGGCGTCAATGACCGCCTGGATCTGGGTAGAGTTGCCAGCGGTGATGTTGGAGATGGTCCAGCATGCTTCTTTGCGGATGCCATCCTTCGTGGAGCTCAACAGGGAAAGCAGAGCTGGCAGCGCTCCACAGTTGATGATGACCTGGGTCTGAACGTCATCACCGGTAACAATGTTGCCAACCGAACGCAGAGCAGGGGTCTGGACGGAGGTCGAGGCGTGCATCAAAAGCTCTACCAGGCGGCGGGGGATGCCAGCCTCAATGACAGCCTGGATCTTGTCATTGGATCCGTCGGAAAGGTAGGAGATGGCCCAGCAAGCGTCAATGAGGACCTCGTCGTCAAGCGAGTAGACAAGCTTCGCGAGAACAGGGAGCGCAGGAGCGATCTACCTTTGTTAGCCTGGGTCATTCAAACACTCCTCGAGAAGTGCACTCACAGTTTGCCAGTCAGGCTGGGGAGTCTTGCCACGGCAGAAGTTGCTCAGAGTCCAAGTGGCATTACGGAGCATGCTCAACTTGCGGCTGTCGCCGAGCAGGTTGAGAAGAGGCCGCAGAGCGCCGGCCTGGAGAACAAAGTCACGGCATGTCGGGCTGTCACCGGCAATGTTACCCAGAGCCCAAACGGCCTGCTCCCTCACATCAGGCTCGTGGCTGCTGAGAAGCTCAACGAAGATAGGGACGGCACCAGCCTCAATGACGACCTGGGTCTGCTGGGCAGAACCGGAGGCGATGTTGGTAAGAGCCCAAGCAGCCTCGAACTGGACAAGGGTGTGGGGGGAACGGAGGAACTCGACGAATCTGCTAACGACACCGGTCTCGATGACACGCTCAATGGGAGGGTTGCGTTCTTTGGACAAGAGCTTCCGGAACTTGGTGGTTGCTTGGATCTGCTCGTCAATTTGCTCGGAAAAGACGCCCTTGACCATCTGAGGAAGCTCCTCGTTGAGCTGCAATCAGAAGCGAGTTAGCCATGACGTTCAATCGAGATGCTAGAAGAAGATCATGCATGGCTCGTGCAGGTGGTATTTGGATAAGGATAAGGGGATGGTCAGTGAGTTCGCCCGGCAACGATAGCGGGGAAAAAGCGGAACAAAATAATCAAAGGGAAGAATCTTCTCGGCGGCCGCCATGATGCAACGCGAGCGCAGTGGCGACGTGGATGGCAGCGCAGAACAAGTGCGGTAGCGTGACATACCTGGCTCTCAATGTTTCCACCCTCATCGTCGCTGTCTGGGGCGGCGCCCAGAGCAGCACCCGGTGCGCCACCGTCGCGGGCGATGCCACGGCGCTTCGCAAGGTTCTCTTCCCTCTTAGCCTTGCGGATCTCGACCTGTTGTTCCTCGCGGCGGCGGCGGAGCTCGTCAGGCTTGAAGGTGTTCTTCGCCTTGAACGTCGTGCGACGGTGTTCGGGGATGTAGCGATCGGCCATGATGACGACAGACACACAGCGGTGACGGCGGGGGAAGCAGGAGTCTGGCTTGGAGGAGAGGCAAGCGGTGATATGCCAGGTGATGTGACGGTGTAAGCTGCACCCGAAGGTTACAAGAACAGGGTCGGTCGTGGGGGTTTATTTTATGCAACCAACTTTGGCCCGCGAAGATTGGGCTCTGTTTTCGTCTAGCGCGATTAGTCATCCACGCCTTCACGGGTTGGAGGACAAGGCGTCGACGACACACGAGCAGACAGACTCTCTCCCCCCCAATGAGCTCGAGGCTGCTAGCGCCACGGCTTCTGCTTTCAGCGCTCTGCAGCATCACAGCCTGCCCAGACATCAACAATGCCCCTCACAACCTCTGGTGATCCGCCACAGGGCTTCTCGTCTCTGCGCGCCGCTTTAGATGCTCCGGTGGACACACACGTGGATCTCATTGGTGTGGTCGAGCACTTTTTCCCCGCCGCCCCGACTAAAGGCACTGGTATGCCAGCTCTCACCGTGCAGCGGCGAGTGCAACTGACCAAGATCAGATTGGCAGCTCACCTTCAATCTTCAAGATGAATCTCTTACCCATACCCTCGGTACCGGCGACGTGCTCAAAGTCAAGATGTTCGCCAAGCACGAAAACCTGCCAAAAGTCGAGGCCGTAGGCGATGTCGTTATCGTGAAGAAAGCAAAGGTTTGTGAAACAGATTGTTTGGTCTTTATGAAAAAGTATGCGGCTGAGCAGCACGGTAATAGATACGCTTGTTTTACAACATGAAACTGGCCCTATCAGTGACTTACGGCGGCACCAAATGCATAGTTATTCCTCACCAATCCGTACCTGACCCGCATTTCAACCTGGCATACGTCGATGGCCGGCAACAACTGCCACATTTTTCGTATCCACCGGGTCAAGTTCTCACGCCTCCTGCACAGATCTATTCTATCTCACTACATCATGCCTTGTGTGCCAAAGCCGATTCGTCTCTGCTGGTGGCACCGTCAGCGCCCAGAGCCGAGATGCCAGCAACGCCATCGGCATCCAGATCCATGCTTGAAACATCCACGCAATCAGTTTCCAGGCCCAAGATTGGAGCATCTACGCAACCAGCGTCCAGCTCTATGCTTGTAGCATCCACGCAATCGCAAAAGTTCTCACTAATCAAAGACATTGGTCCTCAAAGGTTCAGCGATCTAGCTGTCGAAGTATTAAGAACATATTACCACCCTGGAGGCCAGTGCGAAGTATACGTCACCGATTACACCGAGAACAATCTTCTCTACCTTTACAATCAACCCATGGAAGGGGAGGATTTTGACGACGGCCCAGACGGTGATACTATGAATTACCTCGGTGATCGGCGTCGGAAATGGCCAGGACCTTACGGACAACTTACGTTGCAAGTGACGTTGTGGGAACCTCATGGCAGCTTTGCCAGGCATCACATTCGTGAAGGCCACTATGTCTTCCTGCGGAATGTTCATATTAAATACGACCGCAGCGCTACGCACATCGAAGGTGCGCTCCACGATGACCGCAAGTATCCAGGGCGTATAGACATCAATAAACTACGTCCCCATGATTCGCTTGCACGAGAGCTGGAGTCACGCAAGCAAGCTTACCTCACACGAATTGAAACCCAGAATGCAAAGAAAGGTAAGAATGAGAAGAATGAGAAGAGGAGGAAGAGGAAAGAGGCCAAGATGCTCAAAGAGCAGAAGTCAATGGAGAATTCTGGCGCAACCTCATCAAAGCCAGTTGGAAAACCTTCAAACTCCCACGGTCTGTCACTTCCCCCTATTTCGTGGTAAGTCAAATCTAACATGTTACAGTGAGATGCCAATATGGCGACATATCCGTTACATCAATCGCCAAAATCCTCGATGACGACCACCGCAAATACACGCATAAGGGGACGAAATACGTGCTCCCTTTCATCAATGCCAGCTACCGCGCAAACCTACGTGTGGTAGACTACTATCCGCACAACTTGGAAGACTTCGCTCATCCCCTCTTCGACGACACATACAACAACGTGGAGCCTGAAGTCACCGATGACTCGCCAGTCGAAATGTTCTCGCAGAGCCCGCCGCTATGGGAATGGGCCTTCTACCTGCTGGTCGAAGACGCGCGGCAGCCACCCGGCGCCACCAGCCCCACTAGGATGCGCCTTCTCGTCGCTGACAAAGATGCTGAGCATCTCCTCAAGCTTGACGCCAAAGAGTAAGTCCCACTAGACAAAGTTTAACACAGCCTTTCCCCATCACCGTTTTCGTTTGTTACTAACAACTCGACCCATAGCCTCCGTCAAGACAGGGACACTCTCTCCGAATTGCGCGAAAAACTCTTCATCATGTGGGGCAATCTCGAAGAGCTGAAATCTGCACACGAGTACACTCTTGATTCCACGGCGCCGGCGCCCAAGCCTCTCTCAAACAGCCCGTTTGAGTGCTGCGTCCATGAGTATGGCGTCGAGGCCCCGGATGGCGATGATAGAGATCCTATCGCCCGCTGGAAGCGCGTTTTCAGCATGTTTGGCACGACGATTATGTGACGTGCTTGCTCAAAATCGAGAGATTGCCTACCTGTGCGCGCACAGCGATTCGTTAGTTGACGGGAATGCTGTTGGGTAGGTATAGGTAGGACGAGGCCCGGCCTGCTGGCACAGCTGGCTTTGTTGTTTGCTGATTGAACGATGGTAAGTTACGTGGCTGGACAGCGCGGCGTTGACATTGTCTATGAACGAACATAGAGCTGGCAGTAGGATGCAGTGGCGATGGTTTTCGCAACGGCTTTTGCGGCTTGACAGCGTTTGCCGCCGAGGTCAAGCGGGGACGCGCGTATTTATGGCAGTGTTTATGCAGAGGTCCTATTCCTAGCATAGCCATGGCCGTAGTTATTATTGATGACGAAACAAGAGCTTAAAGGCTCATAGCTTGCACCTCATACTTAGTCCCATTCGCCTTTTCCCTGTGACACCAGCTCAGAGCAGAAACAGTATTAAATGGCTCTCGCACATTGCTACTCTCTTTGAATGGAACAGAATATTATAAGTTTATCAAGGTATTATTATAGTGAGATCTAATCTATAAGCAACAATACACCTCCTTTTGCGCCATATTCTACACAAGCTGACAACTTTGCTTTTAATCGTCAAACGAAAAGGTTATTTGAAATAATATCGCAGTAATATCACCTTTGAGCCCGAAGGAACATATGGTCATAGCTGATGTGAACAGTGTTTGAAAGCCGAAGTATCAAGAATCTTGTTGGTATTTCATTGACAGTGAATCTTGTTGCTGTGACAGAAGCAATATACAAGAAACTATCTCGCTACAACGATCAATTAACATCATCCAAAACAGACAACTCCATGCCTCCCAGCTGACTAGAGTCATCCACGTCACCAAAATCAGACAACTCCGCGTCATCCCAACTAAATAACTCCACGTCCTCGAACATCCAGTTCTCGCCAACAAGTCCGTACTCAATACCTCATACAAATCAAATCCATCTCCCCACGTGTCAAGGTCACAATGCCAGAATCTTCGCATGAGAATAGAACCCGCCAATGCAAGTGGCTCATACAACTCGAACCAGGAGTTGCCTAAAAAATCATCTTGTATCTCATACGAGTATCCGATGCCTAGGCCTGGTAGCTGGTCGAATTCTTCTGCAGTTTCCTCCAGACTTATACTGTCGCCACCAAAGACTTCGCAAGGTAAGTGACCCGAATCAACCACGGCATGCCACCACATGGCGAAAATTCCTTTGTCCATCCGCGCATAATCGGTGGGGGTAAATCCATCCTCATCTTCTAAATGAGGGCAGCAGCCGAGCTCTATTAGAAAGCGCAACTGCTTATAGCCTTCAAGAGAGCACTTTGAGGTATTTCGGGATACCATAGCTTCCAGTGTGTAATGAAGTGCGCCTCGATTATGATTGTCAACTACGTTCGCATCTACCACCATTGTAGTAAAGAACTGGTGCAAGTTGGTATATGGCCAGAGCCAAGAGGCCAGGGAAAGAAAGGCCCTGGATTCAAATGGTACATGGAAACCTTGCGCGAAACTGGAAAGTATGTCGAATAGCTCGAAGGTTTCTTGTGAAATCTCATAGTGGATCATGAAATTTGATAAAACCCACAGCAGGCAATCAACTTTGCCTTCTTCAGATCCAGAGCCCCACCCATTTGCGTGGGCGAGTCGTAGTATGCGACAAACAGGACCCCATGGTTCTTTGTTATGTCCGCCATGGAAGCTCTCCCGTAGTATTTTGTCTTCTTCGTTCGTATCATCAAGAAGACCGACAGCTTGATGTATTAAGAATTCAAACACATCGGCAGCGCAGCTCATACAGGCATAGTAAACCAGTGAATTACCTGTAGGGCTGCGATCAAATGGAGACGCGAGTCGTTGTTCGAAAAGACTCCTCAGTGCTTCCACATCGTTATCATGTACAACTTGGAAAACTTCTGAACCGAAGTTTCTCATATTCCATACACGGACGGAAGGGAGGACAGTTGGTTGAGAGGCTAATTGTCCGGTTATTTTAGCCAATGCAACCGAAAGAGCAGGGACAGGCAGGCTGTTGTTTGGAAGGAAGGATAATTCGAAAGTTAAAGATTGAGCCTCAAAGCTGGAAACTGTCTTTGCTTCGGAAGTATCCGTGACCTTCATGAGTATGAGACCGCATTGCGTTGGTATGACGCGGTATTTTCTTGCCTCATAAGATTTCGTTACCCTGGAAATTTCGTATGGCTCGCCCATCAAAGGCTGTGAGGTTCCCAGCAGAATATCTCCGGTATATCGACAATGTGTTTCCTTCTGACGTGCTGATGCTGCCGAAAAATCGTAACTGCGTGCCATAATAGCTTCGATTTGTTGCTGTATCCAGGTAGCCTCTGCGCGGGATATTTGCATCTCTGGCTTCGACATGAGGCCGGGTAGTGCCTTGAGGAGACCAGAGTGCATGAGAGACAATGGTAGCGTCAGTGATTCAATGTTCTCTCCATAAAATCTGAATGTTTGTTCCGAATTCCGGGTGAAGCGGATGGAAGAGACATGCTTGACGATAGTGCTTTCTGTATCATCTATTTTTGCCAGTATCTTTGATGTGTTCAATATCTGTTGTCGTGATTGCCGTATGTGAGGCTTTGTCATTGCTTTGGAAGCATTTTTGATATTCTTGTTCACAATTACTGCATTCCGTGAGATGCTGTGGTTGAGAGAAGCATATTGGGTAACAGCAGTAGACGTAGCTGCTCTAATGTCCCTCTTTACTTCGTCTGTCTCGGCTTCTACCGTCTTCTGTACCTGAGCTGTCGCTGCAGTGACAATATTCAGATCTGTCTTAGTTTGATGTGCGAATATCTCTGCTTCCTTTTGGGCTGATGCAAATTTGTCCGCGGCAGACTTGGTGGCGGAATTGACTTGAGTTTGGAGCGTAGAGATGCAGGACTCTATAGCAGCTCCTGAGTTGACGACATCAGTGTGTGTGGCCTTGACCTCGGCATGAATGGTAATGTCGTTTTCCCTATTTCTAGTTATTCGAAGTTGAATAACTTATGGCAGCATCGACGTACCTTCCAGCTAGAAGTAGTGTAGTGTCAAGCTCTTTTCTTAACCTCTGAAGCCTTCGACTTGATTGCGCAATTTCTTGCTTGCTCCACACCCAAGTTGCATTTTTTGTGTATCTCAAAAGCCAGTTATCGGTTTGAGCGCTGACTGTGTCGGCGGCATGCTTTTGGAGCAGTAGTAGTTCTTGCTCGCACCGGTTCAACAACGCTCGAACGCGCTCCAGGATCAGTTTATCTTTGCCGGGATAATCGGACTGTTCATACGCATCTCCAAAGATTCGGACTTGCGCAACGACCTCTCCAACGTCCTTTATTTCAGCAAGGAGTTCCTTTGTCTCTTGTGGTGCTTGTTTGATTTTTGACAACGTCTCATAAAGACCTACGCCGTATTTGATGACTATATCGGCTAGACCAACGACTGAAAATGCGTTAGCAGTAGTAGAAAAGACTTCCATGGCTGCCACCGAGTGTACATGAAGAAGGAAAAGAAGGGGAGAGGAAGTATGGGTGTGCAAGGCTCGCTTTTATGGGATGGGAAAGCAGCGAGGCTGAATCCGCAGTATGTTCTACTCAGCCTCGCTGCTACTGCAAGTTTGGTTGGATGCAGCAACGTACATAGGCGAGCTTTGTTGGAGTTTCATCATTCGCTCTTGTGCAAAACAAGGGTGTGTCGGTACACCAAAAAACTGACAGTGCAAAAATCAACTATTCCCCCTCCTACGGATCTCCTTTTCAACACCTATTTAAAACACCATCGCATCGTCTCAAAAAGCTCAGGCAATATCCCAAAACGGCAATGCTCGCGAGCTCCATCGTGCGTGGGGGCAAGCCCATCTCCGTCAACACCGACGCGACGGTGTCCCATTCCAGCTAGCGCGAGCGCGCCAAGGGGGACATTATAACGCGCGACGCAGACGTAGCAAATCAACATTGTTTAATCTGCCATTGCACTGTTTGTGTAACTGCCTCTCGCTCGACGACATGGCGTCGTCAATGGCTCAAACTATGGCCCGGAGCGTGGCCAAAGGACGGCGTTGGCTCAGAGCCGCGCCCGACAATACGCATCCGTATCGCATTCTTGCGGTTGTGTGAGTGGGAATTGCTTGGTTGATGGCGTGTTTTTGATGGATGCTGATGCTGTGTAGATGCTCTGCCATGGTGCTTGACCTGGCGAACCTCAGCGCCATCACTATCGCGCTGCCGACGATCCAGCGCGAGTTCGGCGTCGCAGTTGGTCAATTGCAGTGGATTGTATCGGCGTATGCGCTCTCGTTTGGTGGATTTTTGTTGCTGGGAGGGCGTGGTGGTGATGTTTTTGGGTGCGTGGTTTCCACTCTCCGCTTTTCTTTCCCTCTCTCTCTCTTTATTTTTATATTCCTTCTCCTTTCCTCTCTTTTCCATCTTTCTTATAATCACACCATTTTAACGACAAAATGGCCACAGACACCGCAGCATTCTGCTCTTTGGCATGGTTTTCTTCGCCCTCTTCACACTCGTATGCGCGCTCGCGCCATCATTTGTAGGCCTAGCCATCGCGCGTGCCTTCCAGGGCGTAGGGGCCGCGTTTACGATTCCGCCCGCTCAAGCGCATATTGCGCTGCACTTTACGGATCCGACGCGAAAGGCGAAGGCGTTGGGCATCTGGGGCGCCGCGGGATCCTTAGGTTTTATGTGAGTCGGAGACGACACCACGGCGTTGTTTTCTTCTCGTATGTACTGACAATTCGGAACAGCATCGGTCTCATCCTCGGAGGCGTGCTGACAGCTTTCCTCGGATGGCGCTGGATCTACTGGATCTCCCTGATCGTATCCGGAATCGTCATCCCAGCAGCTTACTTCACCCTACCCAGGACACCCTCTACCCGCCGCGCTGCCGGACCGCCACCTACAGACACCGAAGAGAGCCGCAGCGCGGCTCCCCCACGTAAGAAGCTTACTCAATCCGTCCGGGAGCGGCTGATCCGCTTCGATGCCCTTGGCATCGCGCTCGGAATTGGAGGAATCCTGTTGCTCACGTACGCGCTCACCTCCGCTAATACAGTGGGGTGGGACGCAGCACCAATTATTGCAACGCTGGTCGTGGCCGTTGTGATGCTTACGCTATTTGGTTTGCATGAGGCGCGGGCCCCGCAGGCCATCCTGGCACCGCACCTTTTCCGTAATCCGTCTTTCGATCTTACACTCATCCTGGCCGTCAACACTTATGCAGTGCGTCAGGCATGCACCTATTTCCTGACTGTGCAGCTGCAGTCGTACGGAAATAGCGCCATCCACACGTCTGTGCTATTTCTGCCGCTCGGCGTCAGCGCCTTGTTTTTCAACACGCTGTCTGGGCGGCTGATTCCGGTACTGGGAGCGCGTACTATGGTAAGCCAGTTCAAAGCACTATCGCGAATCTGCCTACTCACTTGCTCCATAGTTCATCGTTGGTTGGGGGCTCTCTATCCCCGGTATTCTCCTCTTCTCCTTCATCGACCGCGACACGTCGTACTGGCGCTTCGCCTTCCCAGGAATGGTTCTCTACATCGCAGGCATCGGCGCCGTGTACATCAGCGCCAACTTCGTCGTGGTATCCTCCGCATCTAAGAGCGATCAAGGCGCCGCTGCCGGCGTCTTCAATGTCGCCCTGCAGGTCGGTGGTTCCGTGCTCGGCCTTGCTGTCTTGACTGCTGTTGCGCAGGGTATTGAAAAGACATACGGCGATGGCGCGCTGCCGCACGGCGAGCTGAGCAATGTCGGCTACCGCAGTGTTTATTACAGTTGTGTTATACTGTGCACCATCGGCTTTTTGATCAGTGTTTTTGCGGTCAAGGTCCCTGACAGTATGCGTGGTAGTATCTGGACAAAGAAGACAGTGGAAGCACCAGTTGCGGATACGCCAGCTGCGGAGGTACCAGCTATAGAAGCGTCAGCTGCGAGCGCAGCCATTGCGGAGTCGGACGAGATTGAGCTAGTGGAGAGAAACAGGGGATAAGGTAATTTCCTGAAGACCATCGGAAAGAAACCCGGAACCCTGTACACTGGATACACAGACACGCTAGAAGATATCCCAGTTGAAGATCCCCAAGACACATCATCTTAACCCGTCTTTATATTCTCAATCAACTGGCAACGTGAATAGCACCCGTTTGCAGCTATCCGTAGTCAGTAAAGCCTAATGCAGTCTCCATACTCGGCAAGCATCTGGCCCACGACCACGAAGCCGCCAACTGCAGGCACGGCGTATACTAAGAACGCGACAGCCCATAGTGCCAGCACAAGGGGGTTACCACTCCTCTCGAGCACGAGGCGGTGGTAAGCCACCATTCCAAAAGTGATTCCCAATACCAGCCACGTCATGGTCCAGACGCGCTGAGCACTAGTGCTTGCACCGGCCTTGAAGTGCGACAGCGCGCCGATTGGCACTAGCGAGAGACAGCCTACCCATAAGCTTCCCGTTCTCAAAGTCTCGGAGCGCGACACATGGACGCTTTCGAGTTGTCTTTCCGAGGCTTTCGACGTCGAAGGGACGCTGAGATAATACGAGCCTCGTTGGAACATACCCGGGAAGATCGTGTCCAGCTGCTTTGCCAATTTGTTTAGAGGCTGGAATGTTGTTGGCTTGATACCTCTGGGGATAAATTCCGAGCCAGACTCTGTCCATTCCTTCTTCATCTTTACTGAGTAGCTTTCAGAAGAATCAGGAGCTCCGAAAGCCCCCATTGTGATTTTTCGATCCTTTTCTTCCAAAGGGTGAATGAAAAAACTACCATCCTGCTGCGCAAATATGGCGTCGAATGGATCTGTCTGATTTTTCGCCTCCTTTGTATTGAGGAAATAAAACCCTTTTATAGCACTAAAAGTCATTGAAAGGGCCCATTTATCTATAGAAAGGAAGCCTCTTAGCAGCTTATTCATTTGGGACGGTTGGGACGGTTGGGACGGTTGGGACGGTTCGTTAATATCGGCATTTTGGGGTGCACAAAGGGTTCCGACGATGCCTTCGAAGCGGGAGTCGGGTCGCTGAAGGGCTTCTTCCATGATCTCCGATGAGACCATATAAACGCGAGAGTAATTTGGCGTCAACACGTTTCCGAATAAGTTGATTAAGGACATGATTAGGTAAGGAACAACCGTAAGGCCAAAAGCTGCATATCCGTATCGATTTATCTGGTCTCCCCTGGCTCGATAGATCGTGTAGGATGCAAAAACAAGTTGAAGAACTGCCAGCAAGCTTTTAGAAAAGTTATATTCCGAGATTATGTCTGGCGATGATGTCTGGAATCCATTTGTCGTAGTTGAAGCTCGGAGTGCTCTTAGGTGGTCCCAAAAAGGTTGCCCTGCCGAAAGTTTTATATCGTAGTTGATTGCCTCGGCCATTTGTGCTCTTTGCTGTGGACATAATCGTTGTTGTGCTGTTCCCGTTGTTCCATAGATCTTGGTGCCTGGCGGTACAATTGCGAGACCGTAGCCCGGTGGGAGCCAGCAGGCGCCATGAACCTTACGGCCACCAAAGTCCCGCCAGCTCTTTTCCGGGAGGAAGTATTCTCCGTTGCCTAAGACGACGCTTCCGGATGTTACTTTGGCGGCGATGGGTGCGTCCGGCTGTTTAAGTAGACTTTCTCCAGGATTGATCAGCTCGATTGCGTCTGTTGGAGCATTATTGCCAGATCTAACTCCGTTTTTGGGTGCTGGTTTCGGATTTCTTTTTGACTTCGTGACTGGTATTGAGAATCGCAGGCCGAGTACGGTGTCCCCATTCTGTGGCCTCCATGATTCCGTCCTCACGACTTCGCATACTGCACCGGCTCTGATAGCGGTTTCAAGAGATGTTTCCCTCCAAGTCCGGAGCACGGCCGCCTGGTAGATAGCTTTGAGGCCTCGACCGACACCAGAGACCGGTAAAATAAGAGCGAGAAGCATAGCAAACGATGTGGATATAAGAGTCTCTCCAGGTAGTTTTATCACCGTCGCAGCATGCGCGACATAGTTTTCCAAGAAAAACAAAGCGATACCAGTTGCTGAAATAGGTGTACAAATCAGATGAGGATCACCATGATCGGACGTGCCTTGAGGCACAACGATGGTGATATTTTGGAGTGGCTCTGCCGGTGCCCCAGACGCCGAAGCGGCCCTTTCTAGGAGTAGAAGGGCCAGTACAATTGGTAGCATTGGACCCGAGGTTGGGAGTTATTTTCGGTTTGAAGGCAAGAGAAAAATAAAATGGTGACTTGCATTTGTGAGGCTTTAGGCAGCAACGAAAATGTGGCGCTTGCGTACGACGCACCTAGCGTGGTTGCACTGACGCACCCGCTCGACTGCACCCCTAAAAGTGCAGTTGAAACGTACTAAATCAACCATGGTGGTTTATCTACTTGCGGTTGACATCAAAACACTCGAGCTTGACAGCAGCAGGTAGTTAGGGGTAAGGGATTAGTTATATATAACTATATAAATATCGGAGGAGCTAGCCTATGACGTACGTACTTGAGAGGAAGACGACATTACAGTAGAGTCGGCTTATAACGAAACAAATGTTTCAGAGATTTCGTTCGTTATAAGGCGAATTCGTCTTACAGTTTGCTGACAAATTAGCTTAGAAAGCCGTGCTCCTTCCTAATTGGGTAGTCATCTGACCGGATGCCGCCGGTCATCCATCCTCTTACGTATCTAGAGATTTCTAGAAATAGTCTAATCCCCTTATACGGGCCACCTTGCGCTACTTCCGTACTCTTTTTATAACGAATCTAGCTGGATTCTTACGAAATTCGCTGTAAGGCAATTTCGTTAATTTCTTATATAAAAAAAACTAAGATTTCGTATCCGTTCGTTATACCCCGATTTCGTTATCTCGGAGGTTCCCGTTAGCCCGACTCTACTATAGGTAGTTTGCGTGATAGATAAACCCCTCGCTTACATTATAGAAGCCCTAAAGACCCATCTCTCGCGTAAAAAGAAACCCCACCCCCAGCTACTGACTAAGCCCCACCAACCACAAGAGGAAACCCCCTGGCCCCCAACCTCCCCAGGACCAACTAGCTCATCCTACTATTCTGAATAAGTGAGTAGGATGCTTACGGCTTAAAATAGCTTGAAGGATTTGCTGGGTCGAGGTTATAGACACCTCACTTAATCTGTGGATTGATTTTCAGTGAAGTATTAAGACTGGGATATTAAATATAGGAAAATGTGCGTCTTTTCTGTCGCGTCTTTGTCGACAGTAGGACAGATTAGTGGAAGTATCGTTGTGTGTGTTATGCTGCAGCAGTTACTTTAGAGTAGATTCTAAAGCTGTCATATATGGCACGCTATGATTGAACAAAAGGATATTTTCACAGCAGTGAAGTCGCTCACTCAAGCCATCTCCTTTACAGTGGTGCTCCGATTCGAAAATTTACACCTATTCCACTACTCGCTCTCTCCAGTGCCCCCAGGAAACTTTTCGAAACAATACCATTCCACACGCCCACCGCCCAGCAACACTCAACACCACAATAGCCTCCTAAGACTCATAACTCAAAACTAAAACCCCAAAACCAGCATACCAAACAAACCATCCCAAACCAACCAGGCCCAATTAACCCCCAAACGCACCAATCCGCTCCCATACCAAAGCAACAAAAAACGCCATAAACCCAGCCCCACCCCAACCCAACCATTAGTGTCCACAAACCCATAACCCATTAACCATAACGCATAACTCGTGACATCCCTCCCTCGCAGCAAACCCGCTGCACAAGCGCATCCTACGCCCTCTCCACCCCCACCCCCACACCCGCCCCCGCTCCCGCCCCAACCACACCGACTCCAACCGCCATATCCATACCTAGACTAAGCCCACTCTCGCTCCCCTCTTGCTCAAACTCAAACTCCCCGAGCCCGAACCACTCCTCTTGCCGCAGCCTGCGGCCGCGCTTGGGCACCGCGTCGAAGGGCCAGACCTCACTGGTGCGGGGCGGGAGAGAAGCCGGTGCCGATGCTGCCTGCGAGGTTGTTAGCACTTATCCAAGAGGAAAAGAGACAGAAGAGGAAACAACATACCCGTCGGCCATCGCGGAAGACCCTCCCCCTGCCCTCCTCCCCCTCCACCATCGGCAGCACCGACAGCGGCAGCGCGGGAACACTACCGCCAACCGCGCAGCGCAAGCCCCTAGCAACCGCCTCCTCCTCAGCCGGGCCACCAGACCAGCGCCTCAGCAGTCTGCCGCGCCCCCTACGCACAGGCAACAACACGCGAGCACGAACGCCCATCTCCCTCCCCTCCTTCCCCAGCCCCTCCTTCGTCTGTCTCGCCGGCTGCATAGTGCGATACCCGTCCTCCTCGCCCGCGTCCTCGTCCTCATCCTCAACAATCAGCGCCAACGCGTCCTCGAGCGCCAGGATCTTCGCGCGCGCCTCCGCCGGCGCCGTCTCTTTCCGCTCCAGCGCGGACGTGATGCGCGCGCAGTAGGCGTCGTACTCGGCCTGCGTGAGCGTGTTGGAGGCGACGTAGGCGCGGAGGCGGCGCAGGCGGGCGTGCACGTCTGCGAGGTCGTGGGCGGCGGCGCGGGCGGCGGGGTTGAGGAGCGTGAGGAGGGCGTGGAGGGGTGTTGGTGTGGTGGCTTTGCTGCTGCGGCGTTTGCTGGGTTTGTTGCTCATGGTGGCGGTGCCTGCTGCTGCTGCTGCGAGGGTGAAGATCGGCGGCGTGCTTGTGAGGCCCATTTTGTGCGGCTTGTTGCAGTTTTTGCAATTGGTGGTGGGTTTGAGCTGGTGAGGTTTGATTGATTGGTTGATTGATTGGTTGAGAGGTATATGACGCCCGGTGGTGGCGGTAGAAGAAGAAGAAGTCGAGAGTAGTTTAGGTAGGAAGTAATAGATAGAGCGGATGGATGGCGCGCCTTCTCTCCCAGAAACAGAAGGCAGGCGGCTGGCAGGTAAGTAGAGAGGCCCAGCCGCAAAGACAAGAGCCACCCAGGGTATCAATCAGCGCACAAAGGAAAGAAGAAGTAGAAGGAAAAGAAGAAGAAGAAGAAGAAACAACCAAGGGGATGAGAGATGATGATGGGTATGTACAACAGCAGAGTAGTACTGTACTTCGTCGTAAGTATGTCGAGTGCAAGCAACAAACATGCACGAGACAGAGAAAGTCACGATACTTAACCTGCCCCAGCGCCACAGCAGGACCCCACCAGGCCGCTCCCAGTCCACAGCCCCAGAAGCAGAGGCCACATCGCGACGGGCCCAGCCGCACCCCCCCACACACACGCACACGCACGGCGATGGATCATATGGGGGCCACCTACGCCCTACAACCAACATTAACCTACCTGGGTTGGATATGTAGTTCGTCGCCATACTCTAGACGCAACAGCAGCGCGCATCAAGCAAGCAAGCAAACGCGCTTACAGTGCTAATGCTGACACCCCCACCCAGTAGTTGCTCTCCGCAGCATCCGCATCCGCCTCAGACCCAAGTCTCGGCCCCAAAAGCTCACGCCCGCTCACGACCCACCCTGCGCCCCCCATTCGCTGCTATCTTTAACCTTTGCCCGGAAACGGGTCGTGTGCCATCGCGGCGGGACGGAAGCAGGGAAGAAGATTTGCTTTCTTGCTTTGCTGTTTGATGGTGCTGGTGCAGGTGCTGGTGGCAGGGCATTCCATCTCCATCGCTGTCTGCGCGGTCAGCGGCATCAGCTGCATCATACTGTACCTAGACTTGTATGTCTAGGTATGTAGAGCTAGCTCGTGAAGTGGGGATGACGTCTGCATCGCTACCTGCTTGCGTTACACGCCACACGCCCTCCGACACTGGACGCCCAGGCACGCGAGCGCAAGCGCATAGCATACATAGCATCACGCGGTCCAGCAGAGCAAGCGCGCGAGACGTCTCAGCGCAGCGGGTACCGTGTGTTTTACATAGATGCTGCACCTATTGACGGAAGACTCGGCCACCCCACCAACCCTGCCTCGGGACGGACACGAGGGTACTGCTGGGGAGGTACCCGGCGACAGCGCCTCAGCACCACCAAGCTCTAACCCTCGCACCAACCCAACTTCCAACCTACCCAGCCAGCCAGCCTACCGCCGACTAGCACTCCTCTCGCGCTTCCCACCCGCACCTCCATTAGCACCACCATTGCCATTGCCATTACCTCCGCTGCCGCTGCCGCTGCCACTGCCGCTGCCAGCACCATTAGCTCCGCTTCCACCACCACCACCGCCACCACTGCCAGGGATATACCGATCAATATCCGCAAAACTGCGTCTTTCCCTTTCCCTTTCGCGCTCACGGTCCCTGTCCCTATCCCTATCATCGCGCCTCTCCCGCCCATCCCTATCCCTCTCGTCCCGTCTATCCCTCTCGCGCTCCCTCTCACGCTCCCGCCCCCCATAATCACGCCCGCCACGGTCCCTATACGCGCGCTCCCGCTCGCGCTCCCTGTCCCCCTCCCTCTCCCTCTCCCTCTCCCTCTCCCTCTCCCTATACTCCCGCTCCTTCGCCCTCGCCGCCCCCCCACCACCCGGGACATAGCGATCGATGTTATTCGGGCTGCGGCTACGGCTGCGCGCGTACGGTCTTCTTCGGGGCGAAGCCGCCACGGCAGCGGCTGCTGCTGATGTCGACGCCACAGCTGCGCTGCCGCGCTCGCGCCGGCTCCGCCCCCCGGACGGACTTCCTGGCGAGGCGGCCCCGCTGCGGTGGTAGCTGCCGCGGCGGCGGTCGCGGTCACAGTCGCGCTCTCTTTCTCTGTCCCGCTCCCGCTCCCGCTCCCTGTCTCGGTCGCGGTAATCGCGGTCGCGGTCGCGCTCGGCGTACCGGCTTGACGAGTAGCGTCGGCTGTGATGGTGGTGGTGATGGTGGTGGTAGTCGTCTGCGGCGGGTGAGCGCGAGGAAGCGCGCTTGCGGGTGCGGCTGCGTGAGCGGGAGCGCGGGCGGTGGTCGCGGTCGCGGTCGGTCTTGGAGCGGATGGAAACGGCGACGGAGGATTCGCGGCGGGGCGGGGGTGGGGCGGACAGGTCTTTGTCTTTGGCTGTGGAGGAGTCGTCGCGCTTTAGGGTCGGCGGGGGGAAGTCGCGGTCGCGGTCGCGGTCGCGGTCGTCTTTGCGCGTGCCGTCTCTGTCTCTGTCCCTGTCCCGATCGCGTGCGGCGTCGTCTCTCGCTTTTTCGCGCTCCAACTTCTCGCGCCGTGCTGTGGCAGGGTCGCGCGGCACGATGCTCTTCGGCACCATAGACCTGCGGGCAGGCGGCTCCAGGGAGCCCGACCGCTCGAGCTCGGGGCGCTGGCGCGCCTTTTCGTACTCCTTGCCCTCCTGTAGAAGCAGTGCCAGGGCGTCCTCGTCCGAGATCTTGACTTCCTCCGCCTTCTTGCTATAGTCGATGCTGGCACGCCCGTGGTCGTGGCTGGCGGAGCGGTAGCGCCCTCTACTGGCGGAGCGGCGCCTGTCTCTGCTGCGCGACCGGCGGCGCACCCTGTCGCGCCTTGCGCGCTCGTACTCTTCGTCTTCACGGCGCCGGCGCTCTCTCCGCTCCTCGCGTTCCTTCTCCCACTGCCGTTCTCGCTCCCTCCGCTCTTCGCGCTCACGCTCATACTCTCGCTGCCGCTCTGCCTCGCGCTCCTCGCGCTCCCTACGGCGCTTTTCTTCCCGCTCTGCCCGCTCGCGCTCGCGCGCCTCCTCCTCCTCGCGCTTGCGCCGGCGCTCCTCGTCCTTCTTCTTCCGCTCCTCGCGCTCAATCTCACGTTCGCGCTCCATGCGCTCCTCGCGGGCTTGGGCGCGGACTAAACGCCGGCGCTCAGCCTCGCGCTCGTACTCGTCATCAGACTTGCTGCCGCGCTTCTGCTCCTCGACCGCGGCGTCGAGTCCGATGTCGGCGCGGCGGATCTCGCGCATCTTGTGCTCGGCCTGCTCGTCGAGGGTGGCGGCGATGACTTGGCGCACGTGAGTCTCAGCGACGCGGTAGATTTCGCTGCGCTCGGCAGCGCCTTCGAGTAGCGGGGCGGCGATACGGCGGTCTTTGGAGAGGAGGGTGGGGTTGCGATCGGTTTCGGCGTCGCCGAGTTCGTTGAGCGACGTGATGAGGGTTGTTTTGGCCGGCTGGAGTGAGGTCAGTGGGGAGGATTCGGCGGGCAATGGAGCGGAAGAGGGCGGCGCACGCTCTGATCGAACTGCATAAAGGCCTTTTTGCGCAGGGCATCGAATTCACCCTTCTTCTTGAAGGTATGCAGGATTGCATCGATGGCGGCGCGCTTGTTCTGGGTGAGGGGCAAGTCTGCGGTGCGCAGGCGCTTGCGCGGTTCCATGTCGATGGCCGTGTCGAGGGGCCGCTTGGGACTGCCGCCGGGGGGATCGAGTGCAGCGGCCATGGTTGCTGTTGCCAGAAGTTGTTGCGGCGGCGGGCGGTGGTTGTCCGGGCAGACGAATCGCCGTCAGGCCAAATGCCATTATTGTTGTCGCCAAGCACGACTCTCTCCCGCATCCGCACCACCACCACCACCACCACACCAGAACCACCCACATTCCCGCAATCCACTCCCCGCAATGGTCTCCAAGATCCTCTTCTGGAGCGGCTTCGGTACGCCTCCCCGCACCTCCCCGCTCTCCCCGCCCATTGAGCCGCGCTAACCGCCGGGGCTTTTGCTCGCAGGCGTCGCCGTCCGCCTGTGGCAGCTGGGCATGGAGATGCGCCCCTTCTTCAACAAGGGCTCGCTGTGGGCCTACCCGCTCTACGCCACCATCGGCGGCAGCTTCGGCTACTGGCTGCAGGGCGTCGAGAGCCGCCAGTACAAGCTGCTGTCGGATCGTCGCCAGGCCCTTATGGACAAGCGCGCGCGCAGGGCCCTCGAAGAATCCACCACCGTCGACCCCGCTACCCAGGCCGACAAGGAGGGCATCATGGCCACCGTCTAATCGGCGCGTGGTGTCGGGACGTGAATGTCAAGGAGGATAGAGAGAGAAAGTAGTAGCGGCAAGCTAGATGGGGGGAAGGCGGAGGAGTAGGACACGCCATGTCGCGCGTGTCGCATTGTACACTCGAGCAGCAGCATCGTCGTCGTCGTAGCCGGACGGTACGCAGCTCCGAAATCTGAAATTCTGTGCAGCCAATCCGTCCATCCCGTCGCAAGCGGGCAGCCGTCAGCGCGGCCGAGCATGACGTCGCGGCCGCTGCGCTGCGCTGCGCTGCGCTGCGCTGCTGTGACTGTTTCCATTCTGAGAGGGCTGAGCCGCCCAGACTTCTACCTAAACCTCCGCCGTCCATTCCACCACCGTTGCCATCTACTCCAGTCCCGGCTCCGATCATGATACGTGTCTGATTCTCTCTCCCGTCTCCCTCTCCTTAACCCGTCGTTTCAGTCTCTTTCTTTTTTTCTCTGCTGTCGAGTCTCTTTTCATTTTTTTCTTCTGTTCATCACCCATCCCACATCTATCTCATCCATCCATCTGTGCCACCATCACATCACCACCTCACCGCCCCACCATGCCCAACTCCCCCAACGGCATCGTCGTCTTCTCCGGCGGCAGCGCCGCCAACAGCCTCGTCGACGTCTTCAACACCGTCACCACACGCAAGCACTGCACGCTGTCGTACATCCTGCCCATCAGCGACAACGGAGGCAGCTCGTCGGAGCTAATCCGCGTCTTCGGCGGGCCCGGCATCGGCGACCTGCGCAGCCGTCTCGTGCGCCTCATCCCAGACGACGAGACGGACCCGGAGCGCGCGGCCGTGAAGGCGCTGTTCAACCACCGCTTGCCGGCCGACGCAGAGGTGGCCCGTCATGAGTGGCTCGATATCGTCGAGGCCAGGCATCCGCTGTGGGAGGGCATTGAGAGCGCAAAGAAGGAGCTGATTCGTGCGTTTTTGAACATGTTGAACCTGGAGATCGTGAAGCGGGTGCGGCCGTCGTCCGTGTTTAATTTTGGGTCCGCGAGCGTGGGGAACCTGTTCTTGACTGGGTATGTCGACATCCGCACACGCCCATCACCAAGCCCATGCCCAATCACCACTGTCTACGAAAAAGAAGACGTGGAGACAGAAGCAAACATAGCACTCCACCCCCCCACTCCCCGTACAGTACCTACCAGACTAACCCCTTCCCCCTCCCCGCAGAGCGCGCCTCTTCTCCGGATCCCTCGAAAGCGCCATCTACCTCCTCAGCAGCATCTGCGGCGTCCCATCCAACATCGCCGTCCTGCCCTCCATCAACACAAACTTCAGCCACCACATCAGCGCGGGCTTAGCGGACGGGTCGCGGATCCTCGGACAGAACGCAATCTCGCACCCCAGCGCACCAACAGCGGCACCCGCCGGCGACGACCCCGCCGAAACCACCGCCAGCGGGATAACCACCTCGGGCGCCGCAGCGCCCACAGCGCTAAGAACAACAGCAACAGCAGCAGCCACAGCCCTCCTAGCCGACGAAGCCGACGCAATCGAAGACGCCAACCTACCGGGCTCGCACCCCTCGCTCCGCCGCCCCAACATCCACTTCTCAAAGTCCGACGACGAGGCCCTCCCCTCCCCCATAACACGCATCTGGTACATCAACCCGTACGGGCAAGAGATCCGACCGCCCGCGAACCCCAAACTGCTACACGCGCTCGCATCCGCCCGCGCCGTCGTCTACTCCATCGGCAGCCTGTACACGAGCATCGTGCCCTCGCTCGTGCTGCGCGGCGTGGGCGCCGCAATCGCCCGCTCCCCAGCCAAGTGCAGGATCTTGCTGCTGAACGCGGCGCGCGATCGTGAGACGGGTGGCCTGGATGCGCTGGGCTTTGTGGGTGCGGTGGCGAGGGCGGCGCATCAGAGCTTGTCGCCGCCGCCTGTTATAGCTTCTCCTACCTCTCCCACTGCTGCTGATGATGCGTTTGGCGCCGGCTTTAATGGCGCAAGTATCTTGCCGCCCGAACAGTATAGGACGTACGTCACGCACGTGCTGCACCTGGACGGGCCTGGCGCCCCGGCCGTGGACAGGGCTGCGTTGGCTAGGCTGGGGATCGAGACTGTGCGGCTGTATGGGCGGCGGGAGGGTGGGAAGCTGAGGTACGACGAAGCTGCTCTAGCTCAGGCGCTCGAGGTCCTGGTCGAGGGCGGGGGCAAGGGCGTCGAGTTGAGGCGGCGGAACACGCTTGTTGAGGGGGGAGGGAGGGGGGGGGGGGGGGGGGGGGGGGGGGGGGGGGGGGGGGGGGGGGGGGGGGGGGGGGGGGAAAGGCCGGTGGAGGGGGAGGAGGAGGAGGAGGAGGAGGGCAAGTGGGTGTGCAGGGGCGGGAGCAGGGGGCTGGGGGTGCGGGTACGGGCGCGGGCGCGGCGGCTTGATGGTGAGGGTTGGTGTTGGTGTGCCTACCTATTTCTCTACATAGGTAGGTAGGGCTGCGTGAGACGTGCTAGTGGGATGGGATAGATGGTCATAGGTAGCATTTCCCAAGTCAAGCCCGCCGGAAGATGGTATCCGCGCTTTCTTGGCCTTCCAGGACCGCCTAGGTACTTGTATTTGTATCTCATCTTCTTCTGCTGCTGTTTTTTGTAGGCACGAACAAGCCCGTCCGTCCGTCCGTGCTACCGTACCCATCCTACCTAAAAAAGCGCCCAGCCACAAGCCAACAAATGCAGCCGCAAACGCCACGCAATGCCAATAAGCCACCACCCCAGCCACCCAGCAAGCAAGATGCCAGTCATGCACACAGCTCCCAGCATCTTTCCTCCCACGCACACTCAACAGTCTCCTTTCACCACTCTCGATCTCTCCTCCCTTTAACACCTTCACACCTTCATTCCCTCACTACCCCACAATCTCGTCCCAGTCGGGCGTGACGACGAACTTGCCCCTCACCTGACCAAACGCCATAGCCTCGCCGCCGATTCTCGACTGGCCGCGCTCCTCCTCGCTCAGCAGTCGCGAGATGATGATGTCCTGCAAGAAGTGCGCCTCGGTGCCCATGGTCAGTTCCAGGCTCGTCCCGCCCCAGTCCAGCGTCGCGCGGCCGCTGGCGTGGATGCGCAGCTTGCCTGCCTTGCCCGAGGCCAGTTGAGCCGGGGCATCGACATCCTGGGTGAGATCGATGCCGGCGGTGGCGGGCGCGGAGGAGCCCGTGAGGTCGACCGCTCCGGGTTGTGTGCGGGTTTGCGTGGGTGAGGAGGGCTCCTTTTTAACGCTGTTTTCGTCGATGTGCAGAGAGGGGATGATGGGCGGGAGCTGGAAGAGGTAGACGCGGTCTTCTTTCTTGTCTTGCAGTTGAGATTGCTGCTGCGCGGCTTCGTCCTTCATCGGCGTGTCGCCTTCTGTGTCGGTCGTTGCTGCTGTGGCGTCGCCAGGAGCACCGGTGGCTTGTTGCTTCTGGTGGGGAGTGAGCACCACTTCGCCCAGCTCGTCGCGCAGCACGTCCATGTTCTGATTGTGACGTTCTTCCTCGAGGCGATCTTCTTCGGTGACGAGGGCGGTCGGCGCGCGGAAGCGTGGCTTGCGCCGTGGTTTAGGCTTGAATTTGGTCTTGCGTGAGAGATCGGGTGAAGAAGGCGGATCTTTGACGGCGGAGTCGCCGGCAACGGTGGCAATGTCGGATGGGACGGTCATCGGCTCGTCGGTGGGTTCGTCTTTGATTCTGATGGTTCCGTCTGAATCTTCGCCCCAGCCCCAAGCGCCCTTCCAGGTGTCTTTGGACGCAATGACTTCGACGTCCTTTGCCTTACCCTTGCCTTTGCGCGGAGAGGAAATGTCTTCCTCCGTTTTGATTTTGGTCGCTCCTGGTCCCTCACCTGTGATTCCTACAGCGCGGTTCTCGTGCTCTTTCCTTTGTATGCGGACGGGTGCAAGGTCGGCAGCGTTGTATCTTTCCCTGCGCTTCGTGGAGGGTCCGGCCTCTTCGATCTCCTCTTCGTCATCGCTTATGAGATTAATTGTGTCGACGTCTTTCCTCGGGCCAAGCGTCGCTTCTTCAGGATCCGACGAGATGTAGCCACCGTCCTCCTCGTCTCCGCTCTGTTCACCTTGAGCACTTTGGGTAGTCCTGGCTCTGGCCTCACGCTTGATTCCCGGCGCGCCACCAGCACCAAATGTCTTACCGCGGTGCAGCATATTGTTTCGGCTGTCTGCATGGCCGTTAGGATTACTCGCATGCGCCCCAGGCACAGCGCAAACATACCTCTGACAACGACACCCGACGAGAAGATTCCTCCGCCCTCCCCACTGGATCCCATGTATCCTCCCCTCCCACCGCGACCGCCACGGTCACCGCCTCTGCCTCTGCCTCTTCCGCGATCGCCTCTACCCCGCCCAGCAGCCTTTTGTGCCTTGCTCTGCTCCGCCAACCTTTCCCTCCTCTTTGCCGCGGCCTCGGCTTCCATAGCATCGCGCTCCTCTTTGCTACGACGGCCCTTGAATGTAGGCAAGCGAGCCGCTGCCTTTTTCCCACGCGTCGCGTTCGACGCCGGCGAACCAGGACCCGACGAGGCAGCCGGTGTTTCTGAACTGCGAACGGAGGAGATGCGAGGGTCCTCAGGATGGGAAGCGCTCGCAGCGACATCTTTGTTTCCGGTTTCGGTGGTCGTGACGGCGGCATCGCCTGGGGCGTCAGCCATGGCGACATCTGCGGACTCCGGAGCGGGCGCGTCCCGCATGGGCTCGTCCTTTGGCATGAACAACGAGTCCTCACCCGCGTCGTCTGCCGGTGCTGCCGCGGTGGGCTCGGGACGAGTGCTCTCAACAGCAGCAGCAGCAGCAGCAGCGGATGCGCCGCCACGGCCTCTGCCTCGGCCTCTTCCTCTCGCTCCACCTCTTCCAGTGCTCGCTTTCGGAGGCATGTTGTCTTGCTGGAGGCGGATTCTGCCGAAATACGCCAGGTACCGCGAGGTGTTTTAAGTGGGAAGTAGAGGAGGAAGTCGGAGGGACAGTTGCGGTAGAGTCGACCGGAACTTTTTAGCGGGTCGAGTCAGTCAGAAGCACCCCGCAACCAGGCAAGGCAGAAGCCGAAGGTGTCTGTGCAGAAAGCTGACTCTGTGACTCTGTAGTGAAATTCATGGTGCGGGACATTGAAAGGGTCGACATAAGCCCCTCAAGCGAGCGGTGGGTGACATGCTCCTGTGGACGACACAAAAATGGGTTTGGTAGGTGGTGAAAGTTGAAGTTTGGTCGACACTCAGCGCAAAACGGGCCATGAGGTCAACCTGCATCGCGGGGTGGTCGGCAATAACGGCTTACGACACGACTCGACAGGATTACAACAATATTGAGGCAAGAGAGCAACCTCAGATGGTGAGGTTAGTGGCATGCTAGCCCAAAATCATTGAAAGTTGTCATGTTTATCGTTTTTTATATATTTAAATAATATACTGATGCGCGCATTTTAGTTGAACGCAAAAGTCTTGCCCCTCAACAACACACTTCCAAGTAGCTTGCCAGCAGTGAAGCCAGCGTACGCACCGCAGACAATAGTAACCGGCCACTTCTGCCACTCACGGTCCCTGCAACCAATTAGTCAACATGTACGAGCAGTGTCCAATTGAAACAAGAGCAACTCACCAATCCAACGGAATGGGCACGGCGCCCGCCCAGGCGCCAATCAGCGTACCCACAGCAGCTCCGAAGACGTCGTCCACCGGCACCTTCAGCGCAACAAGCTCCCTCCACTTAGCACCATCGACACCGAACGCGTAGATTGTAGGTACAGCGGCGAGGTAGGAGATATGCGCGGCACAGAGAAGCGTGTGGAAGAGGTGGGTGGTCAGAGGCGCACCGAAGAGGATCAGTAGCGCCGTGAGGAGGGGGATGCCAGCCATGGTGGAGAGAACAAGGGAGATGACAGCAGTCTGTGAGGATGTGTTAGCTCTTGTAAACTGCGGACGATGCAAAATATCCCAACTTACCGAGACCTTGCTGCTGATGCTCCCATCGGCCTTCGAGGCAGTCTTCTTGCCCTTGCCAGATTTCGACGCAGACGCGGACCCAGCGGCCGGCAAACAGATAATAGAGTATATGATCTGAAGGGCACTCAGAGGTACCAGCGCTCCGAGAAGCGCGGGCACAGGGTCGTTGACAATGGCATTGAATTGGAGAGCGTAGACGGAGATGACGAGCAAAGGGTGAATGTGCGTGTAGATGTGCGCAATGTCCGTGTTCAACGTCTCGATTGGCCTGGCCGCGGGCGGAGCGGGCTTGACGGGCTCCTCGAAGCGCGTGAAGATGGTTTCTTGGTTGGCCATTGTGGTTACCGAGTGAACATGCTGCGTGGATGCGCGACTTTGTACAGAAGTTTGGCGGGCTTCGCTGGGGATTGGGGTCGGGGCTTCCTCGGCCCCAGATGAAGCCCTGTTGACAATTCCGTCACCGCCGAGGCACATTCATCATTAGCAACAAAATACCTATTTATTCTCTGGGCACTTTATGCGCGAAATGCATTGATCTTTAACCGGGCTATTATATAGCCTTTCTCCTATTGCTTTTGTTTTTTCGTTGCCAAAGAAAAAATGGGCAGCTGCTGTGCGCCGCCCAACCATGAAGCTAATTGAAATGGCCGGGCCAGTAGCTCCAGAAAATGGCTCAGTTACCTTCCTCACCAGGGACGAGGTTGCGCAGAGACAGATCATAGACAACATCCTCAACCTCCTTGACCTGTGGAGATAAATCAGCGGCTGTACGTGCAGACTACATTCAAGCATCCGCTCGCTTACCCTGTATTTAATGCCGTCACTACGTCTCCTCAGAGAATCGTTCTTCAGGTTGAGGATTTGGAATCCGGCGTGAACATCCTTGATGAACTGCGAAATCTGCATGGGGCGCTTGTAGTCGCCAAGAGTGACAGAGTTTCTCGCAAGGCGGGCCTGACGGGCATTAGTAGGCACTTCCGAACACTTAATAAATATACACGTACCAACTCGTCAATCAGCGAGATGAGAGCTTGGAGATACTCCTCGATTGCAAGGTGGAATGAGTCCTTGTCCTTGAGATTGACGGGAACTTTCGTGTGTCAGCAGCTGCCGGTATGAAGGAGCTCCAGGGATTACATACCATTCATGATGCTGCCCACCTCCTCAATAGTCAGCAGACGGCCGGCCTTCGTATCGCTACCATCGCTTGAATATCCACCAAGGTAGCCGCAGAACAAGATGGTGAAGACCTAAGCCGGGTCAGAGAACACGTGACGGTAACTACAAACAAGCACCAATGCTAGAGGACTAACCGTGTCCTGAACTTGGCGCGTCCAGATACCATTGAATTTGTAGTAAGGGTGGTTGTTGGAAGCTTCGGCGAGCTTGCCAACGGCGTCTATCTCATACCGGATGGCTCCTTCGGCGGCGTTAATAACCTCGGGCACTGGAAAAAGATGTCAGAAAGAAGCTGTCATGCGACATCCACAATACGCCACTCACACTCAGCCGTCGGTGTTGAATGGGCTCTCGAGAGGATAGATTGAGCAGAGCGACCTGGAACGTATCAGAATTGCATCAAAGAATAACCGATGAGTGCAATACCCTGCTTCTCGAGCGTCTGGATGATGTCGCGCAGCTCCTAACACACCTTCAGGTCAACCCACGCCAACGCGTCAACAAAGGCGCCAACCACTTACATCACGCACTTGACTGTCCTGGTCAACGCGCTCCTGGAGTTGTTCGAAGATTGCCGGATCGACTGCGCCACGCTTTTCCGCCATTTTGGTGTGATGTTCTGCGTTGGTCGGCAGTTGGTGACGTCGGGCAAACTCTTCCGTCAAGAAATGAGATCCGGGTCGATGTCGAGTCGGCGAACGCGCGCAGTCAAGATTGCATCACACACGAGAGTCACGACGCATCGAAGCCAACCGTTTTAGATCAGATGCACTGAGTTTGCGCAAAACTGTTGGCAATCAACAGCCGGTCTCTAGGAGATGCCCCGTAAAAGGCAACGCAACATAGGTAAGCACAGCATGCACATAGAATGCCATCGAAGCCAACAAACGTCATCGATGGGCTCCGGGTCGCTCTCCGTCAACATCCAACTGCCGCCTTCAACGCACCTTCCGCATGCTCCTGCAATTTATGCTCTTCGTTGGTGCAAGTGTATTGAAAGTATGCATTTGCAAAATGTATTTGTGTGTGTACCTGCACCTTCCGCACCTACGACACGCAAACGGGCGCCGTGATGCCTTGCTAGAATCCGGTTTCCACCAAGAACTGCCTGGTCGTACCCCAGTGACTTTTCAGGACAAAAAAAATACCCACATGCCATCTCCAAGGCCACCGATGGATTGCTACGAGGTAAGAAAAGAATCTTCTTAAAGAGCCCTAACAAGCCGAATATAGTTCGCATCAGCCCGAAGCAGTGGAATACGGCGTGAGGTCCGACACATGCAAGCATGACAGCAACCTCACGGGTGCCAAAAAACCTGCTAATAAAGAAACCTCCCGATGCAACGTTACAATGTTCGCTGCTAAATCTTCTAAAAACAGGTATTAATATGGCGCATTGGCAGGAAACGACTCTAGGTCGTCAGGTTGGATTTGAGAGAGAAAATGCCTATGATTGCGGTAAGGAACCAGCTTGCGAATAATGAGTTAATTGAACTGTTGGGATAACCTGCGTCTTTAATTGAGGCACGATGACTGCATGTACAGAGTAGTGGAAACCAGCAACATGGAAGAGGCAGTACCATGGTTGATTGGCTTTACCCAACCCACAAACTTCATGCGGATTCTTTTCCCTCCTTTTATTCCATCTTGTCGGCTACAATTTTGCATCAGGTCCCTTCAAGACCTGTTCGATCTCAAACAAAGCATCCTTGAGGAGAATTTTAAATGTCACCGCATAAACCTGTTGGACCGGGAGAGCTTGGATGTTGGCCTTCGTGGAGCTGGAATTTGCGGCAACAAAATGATTCCGCACCGACCAGGAGTCGCAAAGGTGAGCGGAGGTGCTGAGTTGAAGCGATGAGTCCGCTGATAATTTCACGATAGATATGTTTACGGGAAATTCGAAGTCCTTTTTTGATCTCCCTCGCGAACTCAGGGATATGGTCTACGATTACGTTATATACGACCGCTCCGTCACTAAAAACTTTTATCGGGAAAAGGCCATCTTTCGTGGCAATATATATCGCAAAATGCTCGTCAACAAACAGATGAGGAGTGAGATATTGGCACGTTTGGCCCGAAAATACTGGGTTTTCGATCTGAAGAAGCCGAAAACCATAAGAAGAGCTCAAAGATTCTTTCACATCATGGGTGACGAGAACATCAACCACATGAGCAAGATTGGCATTTGTGTCAAACACAGGGTTTTCGTGGCCACATTTCCGGAGTCGCACGTTGAAACATGGTACTTCGACAGTGCGTTCTTGTTCGATCTCCGAGATCCCCAGCAATTTTCGGGCTACGATCTAAATGGCTTGGATCCTACTCCTAGGTTTCCTCTCTCTAATCGAATCTCAATCGTCAATGAACACATGGTCAATATTTTAAAGCCAATATATCAAAAGCGCATCGAAAGGACGCTCACCGTGAGAGATATGACTTCTCTCTTCGACAATATCTTGGAGCACAGTGCTAACAGGTATTATGCGAAGGCTAAACGCCGAAGGTACTTGGGGCATTCCTGCATGTTTTTGGACACTCTTTTCTGTTTTCGACGAAATAACTTGGCCTAAGCTAAACGCCTAGATTTTATCCGAAAATTCTGAGCAGAGGATACAGTGTTGGGTTGACGTCTTGGTATGCAAGTTCAAGAGCATTGTAAGGACGCATGTGAAGTTAAAAGATGGTTTGGCTCCGACTGTCAGTTTCTAGAAGCGATCTGTTCTCTACCAAAGAAACGAGTTTCAGAATAAACCGAGGACCATGTATATTAAAGTTAACACGGTACTCTAGGAAATCTCCCATTCGCCACATCAAAAACAATACTTCCTTGAAGGCCATCACCCACCCCTTTTACCACTCTCTCTCCCCGACTGTTTACCAAGCCCTATCTCCCATACCTATTGATTTACGCTTTAGGCAGTTTTAAGTAAGCTTAAATCGGCACTTAGGTATCCTCTAGATGTACAAGGATACAGAGGGGAAAGAGTGTTAAGCAAGACTTATAATAACGTAGTTTAAACACTACGTGAGGTGGGTAAAATAGCCGGATGATTGGATTTATTTTTTTCCTGGGCCTTAGTCTATGTCTCGTTAACTCTTACTCCATCCGATTCAAACACTTCACCAACTCACTTTCAATATTGTACAAGTGTCACCTCACCCTCCTTTCCACTCGCAGACACGGCTTCCGCGCAGCCAATAGACTGATTGACACGTATACTACAGACATCCTCAAACACCCAACAAAAAACCATACCTCAGCACATCATGTTCGTCAGCAACCAGACCCAGCAAACCGACGACGACAAACCGTACGTCTATGGCGACGGACGTATCGACCCGAGCCAAGTCGTAGTCGCGCGTTTCTGTAAGTAAACCAACTCTCACGGCACCTCATACACACTGACAGCACCAGCAGACCTCGACGAGCTCCGCAAACGCTTCACAAACTTCCCGTTTACGACCCTCGCGGGCGAGCTCCGCAATGCAATCTATGACGCCATTCTAGACGAATACTGCGACCCCATCACGGCGGGCACCAACCCAGATATTCGCCCGCGCTTGAACCCACCAGACATCCTCCATATTTCACACGAGATCCGCAAGGAGACGTTTCCACTCTTCATCGGCAAGATGGTCTGGCACATGCAGCTTTTCGATGAGGACGATATGTTCAAGATCCGCGAGTGGCTTTCCGGTGCCATCACCCCCAAGGGCGTTCATGGGCTTCGTAAGGTCAAGGTCTTTCTTAAGTCGCCGGCGCCGCGGGGCTGGGTCTCGGTGCCGATGAACCCACCGGTGGCGGGTCAGGGGATGCCAGTCCCAGATTATCCTACGCTGCCTTTCGTTATTGACTTTAGGAAGAGAGGAAGTACCGTCTTTTGCGGGACTATGGAGCCTAACTTGGAAGAATTTGTTGCGAGGGTGCTGGCCGCCATTGAGAAGGTCATGAAGGATGTGAGAGAGCTTGGAGTTGAGGGGAAGTTGACTGTCGACAATGTTACTGACGCCTTCTTGAATATCCTCCACTCCTTTGATCATGGTCATTAAGAAGATGGCGAAGGCCCCTTTGAAGCCACTGCGGTTGGATAGGGCAACAAAACAACCACAACGACAGTTATGCTCTTGAGGACGGGGATATGCGTGGCTACAGCAGTGGTCGGCGAGGTGGAACGATTGCAGAACATGGCTAAAGACATGGAAAGCCAACCACTGTGGTTGGATAACCACGGCACGACGAAATCACCTAATACGCACAAGAAGATAGTGCTTCTTTTTTATGGCGTTGGTCAGCGGGTTGGTATTTGTAGTTTTTTAAAGGTTTAGGAGTACAGGTCGATTGTGGTTTGACAGTTATTTCTTTCTCACGCAAAGTCTGTGCAAACGCATTTGCTACGCTTGTTTGATCCTGATACTTTCTCGGAAGCCGGCGTAGATAAAGACTGCTTTCATGTCAATTTATTGATAAAAATAAAACATACAAACAACTTCACCTCACCTTGCAACTATCGGTCCAGACAAAGAGAGTGGTTTTAGAGTGATGGCTACAGCAGAAGGACTTTCTTACCAGTTCTACTACCTACCTGCGCATTGGGCCGTCAAATCCCTGCATCAATTGAACAAACCGCCTTGATAAATGAGAAGAAGGGAAGTGAGGATTTATGTATGCTGTCTGCCATCCTGAGTTGCACAGTCATTCAAGACATGTCCTAGGTTTTTGCTGAGAACGTTACCTTTATAAGCCTGAGCGGCAGTTCACTTAGTACGAGCAGTAAATGAGTCGATTGGTTTAGTGGCCATTTGTAAAGGTTCCGATTTACCCTGGTCCCTTTGTTGTAACAACTGAAGAGATCTTGAGTTCGATTTACAGCGTTGTTCTTGAATGACATGCTGGGGAATCTCGCCAGCCGAGTTTATAGGGCCTCCGGGCCTGACTTTTTGCTTCTTCCCCAGTGGGAACTGTTTACTTTATTTTTTGCTTTTGCGTTGATAGCAATGATCAATTCAAAACCGCAACTTTTAAAGAAACTTAAACTGCCATGTTAACTTTTTAACACATGCACCAGCCAGTGACGTATGCTGATCGTGTGAAGTGACGGGGTGCTTAGGTACCTGCTATAAAAGCGTCCTCTCCCCACTCACCCCACGCCCTTCTTCTCCCTCCACCACCTCAACCAGCTTACTCGGGCCACGCAGCTACAACACACGGTGATTATCGCTCTTTCAACTATCCTTGTTTCGATCTCGGGCTGGAGAGGACACTGTTCCTTTCCAGCCTCACCTGAGCTGCCTTTCTCCAATGTCAGCGAAGGCTCTCAGCGAAGACGAAATCGACATGCCACCTGAAGATTCCCACCATGCGACAAGCATGACCGACATGACGGAGAATAAGGGCATCCTCGCTGGACAGGAAGAAGAAGCTCATGGAAATAATGGTACGTTGACATACCCTAGCCCTGGTATGTCCAGCAGCGCTCTTGTCTTCGTGCCAAACACTGACAGTCGCTTAGACAACAACTCGAAGGCCACTTTCTTTTCACTTCCGCGTGAATTGAGAGACGAAATCTACCGCCTGGTCCTACACAAATACACAGTATCACAAGACAGGTCTGCAATGGGCCCCTGCGAAATTCGGATACTTCGAACCCCTTCGATGGTCAAGGTCAATCAGCAAATGCGTTATGAGGCCCTCCTTGTCTTTTACAAAAGCATAAAATGGCAGACCGATCTTTCAGAGACTCTGATCTCTCCGAGCTTGCCTGCTGGCTTTACTGTATCGGCGAGGAGAACGTCAAGGTCCTGACTCAGATTCGCTTTGACCTTAAAGATCCATTCCGACCCAATTCGGCATCGCCTTACGATTTCAAACGGATATTGGCGGTCAACATAAACTTGGTCCATGGGCGGAACGGCAAGTCAAGTTGGTTCAACGAGCCGAATTTACGGAACTGCGAATATACTCTCACCGACCTCATGCATTCAGTTGTACTTGACCAACCGATGCATGACTCAGAACTTAATTTTCTGCTTATCCATGAAGGTGGCGAAGAGATTCATAATCTTGTGGAAAAATTGATGGAGCCAGTGAGAGAGAAGAGAATTAGGGGTGAGTTAAAAGCATGCGACTTCATCCAGGCATGCGATAGACTCTTCCACTACGCGGAAACCCCCGAGAAGACGGATGGGTGATGCCTTGGCATGAACATACACACCCACAAATTTCCCATGGGAGAGCACAGATAGTGTAGTGCCAAATGAACTTACATGGCCCGATAATGCCATCTATGATATCTTGGAATTTTTACAATCATGTTGATGCCAAAGAAAAAGCCCAACTGGATATTTCTAACGAGTTAAGAAAGCAGTAAATAGAAATTGGGTATATTCACCAAGATCCTGTCGTGCGCAGGAGATGAAGTGAAGTCCAGCTAGGGTTCTCCGCAGCGCATTGACTCAGCACTTTGGCCTGCTTCGTGCGTCATGCGTCTCGACTTTCCCCACCAAAAACGTAAACAATAAGAACATCTGTTCATCCAGAAAGAGAAGCTCGAGAAACTCCCTAAAACCTCATACAACAATGTCTGTAGGCGTGGCAATCATCGGTAGCGGTAGGCGTGGTTCCCAATTGACAATGAGTTCACCATACTAAAACAGCGGCACAACAGGCATCTTCGCTCGCGAACAGCACCTGGTAAGCTCCCTAACCCAAGCCCATGACAGAAAACCAATCTGACACCTCACAGCCCGCCGTGCAAGCCGCGCCCTCCCTCACGCTCAAGGCGCTGTACTCGCGCTCTCTCGCGTCCGCGCAGGCTCTCTCCACCAACCTCACCAATGTCGATCTCTACAGCGACGACGCCGGCGCAGGCAAAGCGTACAAAGACCTGCTTGCCCGGGACGACATCAAAGGCGTGATCATCGCGTAACCCTCCCTTCCCACGCTATCACCTAGAAAACCCCCACCCACTAAACTCCGCTCAGCCTCCCCATCCCCGCCCAGCCGGAGTACATCAAAGCGGCGCTCTCGGCCGGCAAGCACGTGCTCTCAGAGAAGCCCATCGCGCAAGACATGGCGACGGCGCGCTCGCTGCTGCAATGGTACGACGAGCATGTCGACAAGGCCAAGGCCACCTGGGGCGTGGCCGAGAACTACCGCTACATCGACTCGTTCCTGTACGGCGCCGAGAAAGTGCGCGAGCTGGGGCGCGTGCTCGGCTTCAGCACCAAAGTGCACTTGATGGTGCAACCGGGCGCGAAATACTACGGTAAACACATGCCCTTCTCTCCTCCCACCACTTTTCCATTCCCTGTCCCCGTACTCTCCCCCTCCCCATACCCCACGCACTAACCCCCCGCAGAAACGTCCTGGCGCAAAACGCCCACCCACCAAGGCGGCTTCCTCCTCGACGGCGGCGTGCACTTCATAGCCGGAACCCGACTCCTGCTCCCCACAACCACGCCCCCCGTAGCCCTAACCGCCTTCTCGACGCAGCTGCAAGCGCACCTCTCCCCCGTCGACACCATCGACTCCATCTGGAAACTCTCAAACGGCAGCAGCGGCACCTTCAGCGCCAGCTTCGGCACCACCTTCGCCGGCTCCGAGTACCGCGTCGCGTGTGAGCGGGGCAGCGTGACGGTCGGCCGCGGCTTCGTTGTCGTGCAGCCGACCGGCATGGCCGAGATCCGCCGTGACTTTCCCGATGAGGGCAGTGGTGTCAAGCAGGAGGTTAGGGCGTGGGCGGAGAAGATTGAGAGTGCCCAGGAGCTCGATGAGAGACAGTGCCCTGTCGAGGCCCTGAGAGATTTGGAGATCGTGAGTGCTTTTTGGCGAAGTGTGTGGAACTTTTGCTGACTTGTGCGCAGTTGGAGGCTATGCTCAGGAGTGGAGAAAATGCTGGAAAGTCGGTCGAGCTCGAGGCTTGAGGGGTATCATCTGTTAGTCCTATGGATAATGTACAGCGAAGATCTAACGCTGGTTAATAAAGAAGGAAATTGCGCTGTAAGTATATGCAATGTCTACTTATCTAGTAGTAGATTCCTCTATATTTTCACCATCATGCGACTGCCACCACAGGTTCCCTCTCGTCTTGCTTGATTTCATGTTCCGCCTTCGCGGTCCCATCGTCATTCAAACCAAGCTTCGCCAAATCCGCCGCGAGAGGATCACTCTCTCCTGTCGCCTCCGTCGGGCCTTCATATCCCTCCGGCGGCAGCGCCCATGCCGGCAACTCCGTCTCATAGCTCCACCGTCCCTCCTCGCAAGCGTACTTGCGCGCATGCAGATAGATTCCCAGCTCGTGCGTACCAGGGTCGCTGTACAGCGGAGTATTGCACAAATCACACACCTCGCCCGTCATCTTCTCCGCCTTGCGCTTGTTGTAGTCCTCGACCATCTCGTCGTGGTAAGCGACTGCTTCGGCGACTTCGTCCTTGCCCATACGCGACAACCGAGTCATGATGTCGTCGTCGCGATCGGAGTCCTCCTCGCCGCCGGCCAGAGAGGGCCCGAAGACGCGCTGGTTGGCGTAGATGGGGTCGTTGGAGATTGGGTGGCCGAGGAACTGCAGGTGCACGCGCAGCTGGTGCGTCCGTCCCGTCAGAGGCATGCAGCGGACGATGCTGTACCCGCGCAGCTTCTTCCACGGCTGGCCGTCTACCTCTTCCTTCTTGTTCTCCTCCAACCCATTCTTCATCTCTTTCGGCGGATAGTACGCAAGCCTGCGGAACACGGTCCGCGCATCCTTGCCCGATGCCCTGACGCGGTTCAATCCGAGCTTGGGGCTAATCTGCAGAATCGGCTTCTCGCACACAATATCGCCCTCGGGGAACTCGCCCACAACGCGCGCGACATACTCCTTCTTGACGGTGCGGGCCTTGATCTGCACGCTCATATCCTCGGCCGCCTCCTTGTGCTTGCCGATGAACATGACGCCGCTCGTCAGCCGATCCAGCCGGTTGCACGGCAGCGGGTTGAACGTGTATCCGCGCTCAGCGCGCATGATCTCGACGACCGAGTTGTAGTTGTAGCGGCCGGCGGGGTGGACCGGCACACCAGCGGGCTTGTTGATGACGATGATGTCGTTGTCCTCGTGCACGACGCCTATGGGCTGCGCCGTCACGGGCGGCTCGTGCCGGTGCATTGTGTGCGAAATCACATCGCCATTCTTAATAACGTGGTCGGTCTTGACAGGCTTGCCGTTGACCACAATCACTCCCTTTTCTATGCTTTCTTTCTAGCGGAAAGAATCAATCTCGAATCAGTCCGCTGCCCTAACTCATCCTGCCTGTGCCACGGAACATACATAGTAATCGGCCGGCCGATCTCTGAACTCGCAGGTAAAAATGTCCAAAATTTCGCGGTTTCTCCAGCGCTCTTTGCAAAACGTGTTATACGTAAAATGATACGGGTGTACGCGTCGCAGGTTATTCTCGAGGTAGTATGGCCGCGGCCATGGATCGCACGACGTCGTCACGACAGGCGGCGGCGGCTCGAAGGTCTCCGGAGGGTCTTTAGGGAAGTAAGGCTTGGGTTCGGCGACGGTGAGGGCCATGTTTACGCCGGGGACACGCCCGCGACGGACGAGGTATTCGAGGATACGTGGGGAGGGCGCCACCGCGAGAGTAAGAACGAGAGTTTGCGAACGAAGCGTGGAGAGGACTGCGGAGGTCCAGTAACTTTTTGGGGGCGCGCGGGCTTTGCATCTTATCTTATCGATAACCGCGGATCTGATCTGATCTGCGGGCGGGGGTCCTGTTCGCTGTAGCGGCTCCGCGTCCCCCAAATACCCCGGGCCTGTAGCAGCGAGCAAACAAAATGCAGCGATTCAACCTGCCCTCCGTGGTGAGAAACAGCGCTTGGGTTACCGTCCAATTCTTACCAACGCTGCTATGGTTCGAGAGGAAAATATCCCGCGCTTACGCCAAAGACGAGACTACGCATTCCTTCTTGATTACCGGACGAGATGGTACATCGCAAGCCTCTATCGAGCGCATCCAGGAAGACATACTGACAGGTGCTGGCAGGAGCGATAATGACATGTACGATCATATGAACAACAGTACTTACTACTTCCTCTTCGACTCGGTCGTCAACACGTACCTGATGACGCACTGCGCCCTGCACCCGCCGACGTCTCTGCAGATCGGTCTCGTCGTTCACTCACACTGCGACTACTTCGCGCCGCTAGGCTTTCCAGCCGTTGCTGAGCTGGCACTGAGGGTGAACAAGTTGGGGAAAAGCAGTGTGACGTATGAAATCGGTGTGTTCGAGAAGGGCGTTGAAGACGTGAGGGCTGTGGGCGAGTTTGTGCATGTCTTTGTTGACAGGGAGTCGAGGAGGCCGGCGGCGAGTGGGATGGGCGAGGGATTGAGGGAAGGGTTGAGGAAGATACAGGTGGAGAGTAAGGACAAGGCAAAGCTGTGAGGAAGGCATTTTGCAAGATATTATAGAGAGCTCTGTATTATGTGCATCCCTTCTTAGCAGACGCTAGCTCATACAAGTTTTCTATGTCCACTGAGTAGATATAAGTAGTACCAGAGTGCAGAGGTACGAATACGAGAACATCTCATAAGAGCATGTAAACAAAATATGCGAGGGTACCGTGAATTTATAAAGATACGTTAAAGACAACAATGCAAACTATTTGAAGATTGAGATAAATACACTCTAATCAAGTTTCGTTCTGTCTTCAATAACAGAACTAATACGATAGATGGAACAATAAAACCTAATTTCCTATTTGTCCCAAAAAAGACCATACTGATACCTTCATTAATGATAGTCCAACAGATAAACGAGAAAGCATGAAAGCAAACCATGGCTTAGTTTGCCCTTCACCATTTCCCGTGACCGCTGCCACTGCCATATTGTTGGTTGCTGTGACGACCCTCCTTCCATTTGTCCTCAAGCTTGGAACCACCTATCGCGCCTGCAATAGCTCCAAGGAAACCGTGGCCACCTCCAACCTTACTGCCGCCGAAAGCTCCCGCAGCTCCACCAAGAGCAGCGCCTAGGAAGCCACGCTCGCCTTCCTGGGCAGCATTTGGATCAGTGGATCCGTATTGTTGGTTTGCCTGATGAGAGTATGCATTTTGCGCATTGTTATCTGATGGATAAGGAGCGGAGCTGTAAGCACCCTGCTGTGGGAATTGCTGTCCAGGAGCTTGTTGGTCGTAACCACGGTTGGGATCTTGTGAGTTGCTGCCAAGTTGTTAGGCCAAATTCTCACTGCTTAAATGGCAGATGGGTTGACTTACTATTGACCAGTATAGCCTAGGCCCTGGCCATACTGATGGTCTGGTGGTTGTTGACCGTTCTGGAATCCGCCATGAGCAGGCGGACCGTATCCACCATACCCTTGTTGCTGGTCCTGCTGGTACTGGTTGTTCTGATCATAGCCGGGTTGGCCGTATTGTTGCGGTGCTCCATATCCGCCTTGTTGCTGAGGCGGATAGGGACTCGACGACTGTGCGGGGTAACCAGGCTGTGGTCCTCCCCAGCCCTGGCCCGGTGCGGGCGAGCCGTATCCTCCAGCAGGGTGTTGGTTTCCGTATTGGTTGTAGGGATCGGACATTGTGGATGGATAGATGTGTTGTTAGAGTCTCAAGGTGAGTGTTTTTGCGGTTTTGAGTCTGGGGGCGGATGAGACGGATAAGACGGGTAGAGTAGGATGATGAAATGAGCGCTGTACGCTTACGTCGGCCTTGGTTAGACTCAGTAGTACGTTGAGTAGTTTAAGGTTCTTGAATTGACCACAAACAAACGAGATGCGAGGCTACAAACCGATGATGAAAAGAAGAAGACTAGAAAGAGCATCAAGCTTTATAACTCCCATATTGTCCTTCTACACCGTTCTAGCTGACTGCGATTGCAATAGCCATGCGCAGCAGCAAGGCCGACACGGCCTAGCTCAGGGCTGTGCAGCGCATAGCCTCCGGCGCCACAGTAGTACGGCTGCGGATAACGCCCGAGCAATCTCCCCACCATTCAGAAGTGGCCTAGTATCCAATGGCTTCAGGCTGTAAGCGGTGGTGGAACATTCCTTGGTCAAGTGAAGCTGAGGGTGGCCAACACGGTAACCGGCACGTCGGGCTTGCCGAGACCCGGAGTGAGCGTCAGAGCCTTGGGGCATTCTGATGTCAGCACGGCGATCATCAACACACCACCTTCAAACCACCATCTTCAAGTGCGGCTGCGAGGAAAACTGGAGAAGAGCCATAGCAGCGCATCCTACGCAGAGCCTCTCCGAATATAGCGATAAATGCCTTTTTGACGGTCGGAGGTTGTTGGCCGGCTTCGACATTGCAACCCAATCTTGGCGACTTGCTAAGCGCCTCTTCTCACTTTAGGTCAAGACTGATTGGACCTCCTCTTTCAAAAGCTCTGCTGTAACAAACGGCTTATATGATTAGTAACTGAGACATCTTTCCAACAGCTTCCAGCATCTCGCCGTTCATGAAGCCGTGGACGTATGACTCGCCCACGAGTTCCAGGCTTTGGTTATCTGCGCTGCGGAATACGAAAGGCACCCTAGCTCCCTTGAGCAAGTAAATACGATCACCCGTATTCAATGCTTCAGGGCCAAGACCTAGATACCCGTTTACGGTTGTGTATAAGCGTCGGGATCCGCCGGTTTCAGACAACCTTCTGCCATAAGGCATGGCGGCTTTGTCGTTTTCTGCAATGAACTTGACAGCTTCGGCTTCATCTCCATTGCCAGTTTCTTGAACATATATGCAGTCCCTGATGGCTTCGGCTTTTTCTATTACTTCTTCCTTGGTGGGTAAAACTGACGAGTTTTCTCCCCTTGTCAGAAACTCTAACACAGTTAATCTGGCAAGAAGTTCTTTTCTTTCCTTTTCATCAGATAATCTTTGATAAATCCCAAGGGCAAGGCTCATTAGCATCCAGTCTCGAAAGTTGAATACGGTCTGTGGAGGAGCCGGGTATAGTTCTTCGAACTTATTGGCGATCAAAGTACGCCAAAGTACTTCTACTCGATGCTGCCCCGTAGGAGGGTAAATGTCCTGAATTGAAGAGCACAGTTCCAAAGAATAATACGGCCGATGTGTGAGGAACATCTCGCCAACCGTCAGCTCGCAGACGTCGGTAATTGTATCGAAGTACCCTCCTTGTACCACAAGCGCGCGGTCAACAACGGTACAGGGAGGTGCATCCAGTTTCTCTGGTCCAGAAGCGTTGAAATCCGGAAAGCCCCTTACTTCTTCCCAGATGAAGCAAGTGTAGTTTGCGCCTGGAACGCTCCAATCCGGGACCCAGCTGGGAAGGCCATGACCACGATCATTTCTGGATGGACCTTCCACATGAGACAAAAGCGTGAGCGCGAAGCGTCTGGTCATGAACATACAGGCCACTGCAAAAAACAAGTCTTCTGGTTGTATCCTGTAATCCGGTCGTATGGGAAACTCAATCCGGCTTGTCCAGAATTTCGTTGCCATTCCTACAACGCCATATATCTTATCCCGTGGGTTGGTAACCTTCGATTTTCGAACCATTGACAGGATGCAGAGCAAATACCAGTACCAGAAGTCTTCACGAGTCTCGCATCCACCCAACCGCTGTTGTGTCTGTTGGAATCCCGTAGCTAGGGGGCCACCAGCGTGGTAGAGTATTCGCAACCACCGCATGGAGTCGACTTCGCCGATACCGACGGTCTTTAAAATTTGTCCGGGGTCGGCTAAAATTTGGATCCATCCACTTCCCAGGATAAACCACGCCACTACAACGATATGATCCCATTTCAAGGATATATTGTTGCAGCTGACCTCTATTTCTTGCGCCAATACTGCTTCTTGTACGATCCAAGTTCTGTAAAACCATCGTCTGGTTCTATAGAATCTGAAATAGCAACGCCAGATGTGGTACCATTCTTCAAGAGAAACGGTCAACTCCAGGGCATTCAGAAGGGACAGATCTGTAGGTGAGTACTGATATAGCGCCTGTGGGCCGTGTCGCCGGAAATAATTGTCCATGGCAGTTAAAAGGTCCGTATGAATCCAAAGCATTTCTTCAACATTTGACGGATCTTCCCCTAGCCAAACAATCACCCGGCTTGCCAAAGAATAGATCTCTCCCATGCGGGCGACCTGATCTCCTTGCTCCTTTAGGTTTGTTTGGTCGATACACAGCCCATCTGTCCACAACAACCGTCGTTCACCCGATTTGCTTCGCCGCAGCAGTGCTTCGTAGAGGCTTTCCGTTATCATATTTGAAGCCTGGTTGCATTCAATCTCACACCAGGTAATCGGTTGCTCGACTTGAGTACCATACCTGACTTCTTGTCCGACCAGAACTTGCCTGACCTCTTCTTCAACCATAACCGGCGCATTCCAAGAGTAAGAGAGAGCATCAAAGGGAGGAAGACCTCTATCTTTCAACGAAAATTCATAGAGATGACATCGGATTTTGTCTCTTTCTTCTTGGTATGGTTCAACCTCCAGAAGTCTTATATGATATTCTTCTTGAAGTCTTTCGTATCGAAATTTTTTCGGCACCGATGATGCCCAGCAAAGGACCATGCTTGGAAAACAAATTTCTCAAACACAAACAACTAAATTCAGGAGTAGGAACTGGATAAAACTTCAAGCAAAAATTTCGGATTCATCCAACAGTTCAAATAAAGTTGCCCACACCGGCGGGTAGCCAGCTTAATACCCCATCTTGCTGTGCCGCATACAAGGGTTTCAGGAACTCGGGTATCAGAAGAGTTGCGCATTTTTCTTATGAGGAAACCCACCCGAGCGGGATCGACACGAACCGTCCCAAGCGGCAACCCGTGAATGCTGATTGGCCAAACCCCATGTATAATGGTGGGCTGTGCATCAAAATCAGGAAAAGATATTCGCTGCGCAAAAACGGTTACTGAGGTGGCATCAGACCATGATCCAGGGCCAAAGATCAGCCTCGTCTTTCAGATCAGCCCGACGGGGACGATTTTTCCGCTGACAGCATCCAGCATTTCGCCATTCATATACCCATGAATGTACGTCTCGCCAACAAGCCTGTGATCTTTCTTCCCTGGGCAACCGCGCAGTATGAAGGGAACTCTGGCGCCCTTGATCAGCCAAACTTCATCGTCCTTCTTCACGGATCCTGGCCCAAGTCCGAAGAGACCTTTGGCTGTTCGGTAAAGGCGTCTTCCACCCCCATTCATTGCCAATATACGTCCAAAAATTGGAGTACCGCCATCCTCTAGCGCAAATTTCAAACGTTCATCATCCGTTTTGAAATGCATTTGCTGAGTCTCTGTCCAGATATTAGCCCTGGCATTAATCTGGTCTCTGGTTGGCAGCAAAGGTTGGGCGCCGTTTGAACCCAGTTTTTCAAGGACGATCATGTCTTTTTGGAAGTCATCGTCGGATTCCTTTTGGTCCCATCTTTGGAGGAGACACACCATGAACATCACAGCTGTCCAATCAAAGAAAATCTTCTTCGGGTCTCCTGGCTCCGGAAGTTGGTTCCCTCGCCCGCCAGCGAGCATGGTTTTCCAGAGCACATCTACTCGGTTCTCGCCGGTCTTGGGATAGATGTTTCCCAGTCCTTCACAGATCCGGAATGCTGATTGGAACTCGAAGGTCGTTATCATCACCTCCATGGTTTCCGATACCTCGACAACTTTGTCGAAACATGCTCCCCAAACTTCAAGTCTCGTTTTTGACACTCCAAACATTGCCCGGCTCATTTACACGAGAACAGTCGTACAATGGCTCGCCCAAATATTCTTCCCATCCAAGAGAGCGAGGATGCGACGAAAATTGACTCCAGTCCGGCACCCACGACGGCAGCCCTAGGCCGGACTTGTTGTCTTGATTCTCCGCCACTGAAAGGATCGAGAGTAGAGGCAAATGGCGAATCAGCTCTGTCGCAACTTGGTTGAATAAATCCCGAGCCCCTAAGTTATAATTCGGTTGTAACGGGATAGGCGTCTCAGGTGATGTTGCCTTGTCGAAAACTCCCAGGACAGAGTATACTTTATCCCTGGGGTCGGAGGCTTCTTGAGAGCGGATGGCATCCATGGCCCACAAGAAGTACCAGTAGTTCCAGCTTTCCTGGGTCTTCAGCATTTGAGTTCGCTCAATGCCATTTCGAAAAGCGGGGTCCTTGATTCCATTGGGGGCACTGTGTTGCAACACCCAAATGGTATCGAGCTGGGAAATCCCTTCAAGTTTCCTTTTTTGGCTCCGAGGCGCAAGCCCCTGTGCCCAGCCGCTATGTTCGATGAACCTTGCGAACCCCATATATCCATCCAGGGGATAGTTTCTGATCCGCAGTAGACCTTAACATTGCGGGGAAGAACAACTTACTGGACAATCCATGCTCTCCGGAACCACCTTCTACGCTCAAAAAACCGGAAGTACGAGTGCCAGCGATGAAACCAGGCATCCAGTGGCATTTCAATAGCAAGTCTTTTCAAAAAGGATGGGTCGAAAGGAGAACATTTTGCAATCTTTTCGAATCCTTCGGCTTCGACCAATTTGTTCAAACGAGGACCGAATTCCCTATGGATCCATACAAAGTCCTCAAGCTCTGGCGTCTCTTGGCCTAGCCATACAACCACGCGAGCACATGAGGCGTATATTTCTCCCATCAGGGCTACCTGGGCTCCACGCTCCGGTATATTGGTCTGGTCGATACAAAGAGCATCTGCCCACAAGTGTTGCTGAGCTGTCTCTTTTATTCTGGAGAACTGTAGCAGTGCCTGGTACAAGCTGTCGTTGATCATGTGGGACCGGCCGTTGCATTCGATCTCATGGTAGGACTCCGAAAGGCCAGTTCCAGTTCCGTTCTTGAGCTCTGCATCGCTGATGATCGGAGAAGTCCATGTGTAAGACAACGCCGCGTATGGTGGGCAGTTTTTCAATGGATATGCTTCCAAAGAGTAGCAAAGACGAGGTTCAGTCTTAACGAGCTTGAGCAGACGGATGCTTCGTGCCATTGGAAGAGGTGAGTAATTGAATCTACCCGGTGTAGCACAAGCCCAAGATACATTGTGTGCAGCTATCGCGTATATATCGTCCCGAAAAATTCCTTTAGTCTAGCGTCAGGCCTCAAACTCTTAGTTCATTTATGTCTTCCACTAACCTTCTCCTCCTTAGGGCGCTATGATGCACAAGGAAATGTACAATATGACAAATGGACGAATAGATATTGACAAGAAGCAACGGCAAGGATATCAAAAAAAGTCGACCAGCAACGAATATTTTCGAGGAAATGCCTTTGCGAACAGGACGTGTGATAGAGAACCCTCAACATGCCGTCGACATCTACATTTTTAAACTCCTTCAACTTTATCGCATTCATAGAGTCCTGTATTCGCATACAGTGTATAAACGGGCCGTTCAAGAATCCTGAGCTCGCTTGGTTCTGCGCGCGCATCGTACGGAGTCATGATTGGTCGTTTAGTTCAAATCATCGCTCCATAGCCGCGTAAACAACGGCCCCCACTCCGCCGATTGCTCGCCTCACGAAAGTCGTGCCATCCGAAACTGGGCGGGCCGAGTATACGGTGGAAGAGGACGCGACATTCGTACCTGAACCTACTGTAGCAAGGTCTAGACTGAGTGATATGGAGTACTTGGGGGCCAGGAATTCAGCCGCGCGGGATTCACGGCGCTTCGATATGACCCTTCGTTGTTTATTTCCGATTCTGGAAATGTCGTCCTTCGCCGTCTCTTTAGACAAGGCATTCATATCCATCAGCTTACTCCTTTCTCAAAGGGAAGAGCTCCTTCAACAAGAGAAGACGGTGTTATTGGCAGGCCGAACTCTCCACTCGAAAAGCATTGCGATAACATAGCGCCTTGGTCCCACACCCATGCCGTTCACTGGCCAATTTTGTTGCTTCGCCTCATCTTTAACGCAATGCCGATGATATAGCTGATAAGACAGAGCGCTACATACACACTTCAGCTACCTCAGGCAAACAACAGCTCAACCTAGACGTCCTTCTTTCCCTGCGGTTCCCTAACCATGCAATACAACATAGCCTTCTCCCCCTCATCATCGCACTCCATAACCGTCCTTAACTTAAACCCAAACTTCTCATAAATAGGCACATTCGGGTCCCTCCTTGAGCTCTCTAAATAACAAGGCACACCCTCGCTATCCGCTCTCTTCAAAACCTTCCTCATCAACGCAGTTCCAATTCCCTTCCCCTGCACCTCCGGTCTTACCGTCACGATATTGCAGAAATAGTACCCTTGCTCACTCGTCCACAGCTTTGCCTGCGCTTCCGCCTGCGCAGCTTTCCATATCCAGTAGCGCCGCACACGCAGCCCGCCGCGCCCCAGGAACCGCAGGTTCATGAGGCCTTGCTGCAGCCAGAGCAGCCAGAAACTGAGCCAGAGGGACCATGGCTGCGGGGTTGAGGGCGGGGCTGGTGGCAGCCACATTGCGGCGCCGAGGATGCGGTTGGGGGTGGATGAGCTGGAGTCTTTGGCGACGTGGAAGATGCCGTGTTGGATGCCCCAGTGGCAGCGGAGGCTGAGCGAGTGGTGGTTGCGGGCGGGGGAATACTGGAGTTGTTAGTTGGGGATGAGTCTATACGAGATATTTGGTAGAGTGTAAATGTAATTAAGAGAATCCACGTCTTTGACTAGATAGATAGGGCTGACAGTGCATGAGAGAAATGACAGTACCTCAGTGAATCAAATTCCAAAAAAGCAAACAACTTGAGTAAGTATTAAATAGTACGAACGTCCAGAGGGAAATAAAAAGTCCAGTGAAACAAATATTCGAGTGACTGCGATATATAAAAATCGCAAGAAAATCACAACAAATAATTAAAATCATATACATACATTCTCTTTATCAAACACCCAATTCGAATAAGGGTCATCTTTGAACGCTTGTTGTATCGTCTCAACTGCGCCATCAATGTCCTCTGACGTCATAGGCGACACCTCGACTGGCATTCTGACTAGTTTGTTACAGTTCCGCTTCGACGATGGATATGCGTATAAAAATGACTTTCAATGTTGATGGACTTTCATGAAATGAATGGACAGTACTTGGGTTTGTCCGGTGGTGGTGTATCATAGGTAAAGTGGGGGAAACGCGCCAGACGACGGCGACGGCGATGGCTCTTCGGGTAGACACTCCATCTGCCGAGCACATCTTGCCCAGCTTTTTCATCCACCGACACGAAACTTCGATGACACTACGATCGAGGGGCAGCGACGCCCCAGGTTATCAGTGAAAAGAGGTTGGTGCTCCTATTGGAGACAGCCTTGCTCTCTCGAATACACTCGAGCCGATCTGGGTATAAAAGCCCTTCACGTCAGCAAACACAAGTCGGTAGACTCTACTCTTTGCCTTGTTATCCCCAAAGAAACATTTTTTGATTTGAATACCAGTGGACAGTTCCATGCGGCGACTGCTGCCACCGCAGACGATTACAGCGTGTGCCGCAAATGTTTTTCCTATTTCCTTGCATTGCCTTTCATTTTGCTTTCGCGGACGATGCTGATCACCGTCAAGCCACGGAGCTACAGCCGCATATTAGCGATGGGAAAAGATAGTGAACATTACTGATTGCTTTCCTATGTCTCAAAATGTCTCTTCTCGAACGAGCTCCCCTCTTCTTCTTTATCCTCAATCGACCTCCACTTTCTTTCTGTTGTTGCGCGGAACATCATGACCCTCTCGTCGAAAGAAACAGCGTTTCGAGCAACAGACTTAGTGAGGTGATCTCGTTCGAGGGTTATAAAGCACTACAGCTGATTGGAACCAAAAAGTTTCTCAGAGATAGGTTACGAAATTGCTGCCTCGATCGCAGGAAACCCCATTATTTCTTATTTCCTTTCCTTCTCTCCCTTTCTTCTACCCCTCCTCCCCTTCACACCACACGCCTACCCACCCACAGCACGACATGGCACCTGCAGCAGGGCCGTGCCTAGCGGACCGCAGCGCGATCCCACGCGCAAAGCTATCATATATATGTAGTACGTGCGTGGGGCCGCTAATGTAGCGATACGACGCAGCGATCGCGATAGCAGCGGCTCCAGCGATGCTAGTACCCACTCACCCACTACCGCGGTGCGGTGCGGTGCGGGGGTTCCTTCTCGGAGAGTCGCTTAGGCGCATATTTAGTGGATTAGCACTCAGCACGGAACAAGGGCGAGGGCGAGCACCGGCGCGGGGGCGGGATCGCGCGGGAGCCTTTCGTGTGTGGGCGTATATTATAAATATGGAATACGGGAAGAAGAGGGGCATAGATCCAAGCTTGACGATGAGGATCGAGTGAAGGGCAAAGGTTGAATAAGTTTGCGATTATTGAGTTTAAGTACGGTTCTTTCTTCCGTTTCTTTTCCTTTCCGCCTTCCCATCATGCGTTCATGCTTTCCCTTCCCCTTCCCTCCCGTTCCCGATGCCACCAGGCTGGTATCTCAAAATGTAATGCTGAACGATGACGATGGCGACAATGCTCTCTAGAAAAACAAAAAAGACAACAGCAAGAAGGGCCCTGAAACTAAAGAGCCCCGTTCAATTCACCCCCGATTCACTAATCCATATCCTTCACTCGCTCACAGAGCAGAGTGATACGTGCGCTCATTCAAAATCTCACTCGGCACGAGACTGCCGCGCGGAATCACGACTTCTGTGCCCGGATGCTGCCGGAAGACAGTCGCATCGCTGGGGTTGCGCTGATGTCCGTTGTGGTCCTTGTACATCTCAGGTACGCCTGGCACATCAGGGACCTCGAACTGAGAGCGTGCCTCGTTCTCGTTGAGTTGCTCCAGGCCACCACGCAGCTGCATCGACGGCAGACGGTTAGTCTGTGCGCCGACCCAGCTGTCCACGGTGCGGAAGCGTCCGACGCTGCTGTGGCTCGACGCGACTGAGAGGCCGCTCTCGCGCGAAGGGTCGCGCGGCGTTGTCGGTGTCTGGGCCGTCGTCCAGCTGAAGTGGCTTGCCATGGGCTGCTGCGACTTTGAAGCCGTCATGCGCCGGCTACCGGGCCGGTTCGCGAGGAACTGCTGGAAGGTCGGCGCGGGCGGATTCGGCGAGACAAAGTCATCTTCGCCGCGCAGTGAGTCGGTTTCGGGGCTGGGTCCGGTCAGAAGGCGCGGAAGCACCGGTGGTTCGCTGTCCTGGTTGTTACGCTTGATGGATAAGGAACGCTTTTGGATGGGCAGGTTGAGTGATGCGTCGCTAATGTCGCGAGTGTGGCGGGCAGATCCTCTGCGCGGTGGCGTTTCTTCTTCCAAAAAGCTGCGGTTGGACTGGCTGTAGATTGGCGTAGTGGGTTCTCCATAAGATGGACTGGTAGTTACGTTAGCATGCGGAGAGGCAATAGCAGTGTTAGACCATGTCGCAAGCATTTATAGCTTCGTCGGTCTTTTTCTGCCTTGGAATAAACGGCATACCTGAGGAATTCAGTGTGATGACGGCCCGACTTTGACAGCGAGGTATCGGATCGCGTAATTGACGGTTGCGGCGGCAGAGGATGGTCCTTCGCAGAAGGCGCGGCTCCGTACTCTTTGTTCCATCCATCTTCGGGCGAAACGTAGGCGTTGAAGCGCAGGGCCTGTGGAGCGGGCCGGGAGATATCAATGGTCCTATCGGGCCTGGAGCGGCCTCTCTTGGACTTGTTGAAGACATCGCGGAGGGTCAGGCCATTCCTGCGCATGACATAGAAGCCAAGGATGAAGCCGGTGACGATGAGAGTCACGACGATAGCCGCGACGGCGATCAGGACATGTTCCGTGGTCTCAGACATTGCCGGCTTTGGAGGAGGAGGCGGATATGGCGGCGGGATCCCGATGGGCGAGCCAGCGTCATGGGACCTCAGGGCAGCAGGCGCAAAGAGCGAAGAGGTAGGCGAGGGCGAAGGCGAAGGCGTATCCGCGGTCAGAGTCTCGGCAAGGTCTTTTTCGTCGTTATCGCTGTCTTCATGCTCGCTCTCGTGCTCGTGCTCGTGCTCGTGCTCGTGCTTTTCCACGCGGAAGCTGCCGGTAGGAGCGGGGTCGGCGCTGAGGGCGGGGGCGGCGGTGGTTTTTGAGCCGGCGGCGGCAAAGTCGTCGTCGTCGGGGTTGGAAGTGTTGTTGTCATCATCGTCGTCGTCGCTGTCGCTACTGTCATCGCTCTCATCGGCCGTGACTTCCGCTTCGAGTCCGCCCCAAGCCCCTTCCCCTTTCCAGTCGTCATTTCGCGCGCCCAGACCAGAGAACTCCACCACCATCTCCCTTTTCGCCGCTTCGTGATCGCCCGCTGCTCTCTGCGCTGCGCCCTGCCGCCGAGCAAGGCGGCGTTCAGCAATCATGCCACGCATCGCTATCGTCTCCGGATCAACGCTGCCACTAATGCCAATCTACTTGCTGCCTGTGCAATCTTTGCGCCACCATATCAAATTCCCACTGCCACTTGAAGAACAAAGGCGAGGACCCGTCTCGCCCACTGCGAATCCAAAGAAATAGAGAAGGGGGGGATGTGCAAGGAATTACGAGTCAAGAGCGCAGACCAGCTGCTTTACGAAAGACCAAAAGATCGACAAGAAAAGAAGGAATGAAGAGCACAGCCGCTCAAGGGTGCAAGGAAAAAAAAAAGTGAACAGGATGGCAGAGCGGCAGCGCCACCTCGAGGTGGACAAGCACGAGGATATGAGATTGAGGAAGCGCAGGGGGCAGGATCTGGCGACTCCTAAGCGAAGAGGATGCTTCTCGCTACCGAAAGCGTCTGCAATGCGCCGCATCGCCGTCGATCCATGTACCGTCTGGCAGGCGCCACGGCAGACGGGCGAACGGCAGATGAGCGACCGTTGACCATTATTTCCGTGCTTGGCTTCTCTGAGCGTAGACGAGCACGATGGCGTCCTGCTCCGACGAGTGCTCAGACCTCGCGTGTCTCGGGACCGCCTCTTGTGGCGCGCCCTCTGTTTCAACAACGCCCTAAAACATCGACGCGACCGAGATGCTGTCTCAGCGGCTCTCAGACCAGCCGAGCGCCAAATGGCGGCCGAGGCAACTCCAGCGGCTTGGGTGAACTTGCGGCCGGAGTATGGGGTTACCTTTGAGCTGGGTGAATCTCTCCGTTCATGGTAACTGCTACTACATCATGACCCCAGTCTCTTACGACCATCAGTTTATCATGATTTCACGGAGCCGCATTAAGATTACCGCATATGCCGTGTGTTGCCTTGGGGCTGTACCCGAGCCTCCTTGAATGGCGCTGTTACTCTCGAAACTTGTTTCTTTTCCTCACTGCTTATCCTCTTACGTGTCTAGCAAGCCTCTGCCTCAGAACACCCTTTCCCTCTCTTACATGTTACAGTTAACCCTGTCTCATCCTGGGTGTATTCTTAGAAGTTGGAACTACGTGGTATTGTAGGCAACTGGTTGCGGCTTGGTTCATATTCGCTTCAGCCAAGACCTGCCTCGTCATGACGTGACACGCTTTATCCAACAGATTGTCCGTTAAGCCTTTCCTCCTTCATTGATAAGCTTCTTTAGCCAACCGGGAGCTAGGATGTCTCAGAAGCGTAGGATCTGAACTCTGACGTGGGGTCTGAATTCTGAAGTGCCGAGCTTAATTTTGATAGACCTGAATTTGAAATCACGGAACCGCCCAGCCATGATGGAATGAATCTTTATGCCAAGAAATTTGATGAGAAAATCAAACTACGTGCTGCTTCATGCAGTGCAGTTCACTAATTCAATAGCATCTATCTGTTAGAAATTTCATAATCGAAAATTGAGCCATGTCGAGTGTTTCAATCAATTGCTGCATTTTGGAAGGGCCCAACTTTGGAGTCCCCAGAAATCGGGGCTGTCAAGCTGTTCCGTCAGCACGTGGCGTGGCGGGCCTGCGGGCCAGACCTCCCGCCGCTGTTGAGCCGGATAATCGTTAAGCCGGTCGGCGCAACCGCGGCCGGGGTCTGGGGCGCCAAGATTTCGACGACGGATTTCCCGCTCAGAAAGTTCGCCGCCGCGGTAAAGCTCGACGAGATACTCTACCGCACCATACAGCCAGCTGGGTGACGGATTTTTCGCTCGCCGCTCGCCGCCGTGTTCAAACCCGTCAAGATACCCTTCCGCGCGACGTAGCCAACCGCAATCATGCCTCAGAATGAGTGTAAGTAATAAATAGAGACGCGCCTCAGAATTGGGACATAACTAACGGCGAGACAGATATGGAGCGCTTCCAGAAGCAGCATGGAAGACGTCTCGACTACGAGGAACGGAAACGGAAGCGCGAGGCCAGAGAAGGGCACAATGCATCGTTCAAGGCGCAAAACCTGCGCGGTCTGAGGGCCAAGCAGTACGCTGAGAAGCGCCACAAGGAGAAGATTGCTATGAAGAAGCAGATCCGCGCGAAGGAAGAGAAGAACGTCAAGAGCTCCGACGCCGCCGAACCGTCCAAGGAGGCCCTGCCGCAGTACCTGCTCGACCGCTCCAACACCAACAACGCGAAAGCTCTCTCATCTGCTATCAAGAACAAGAGGAATGAGAAGGCAGCGAAGTTTAGTGTCCCGTTGCCGAAGGTGCGCGGCATTTCTGAAGAGGAAATGTTTTCCGGTACGCCCTGTAGCGATCTCTACTGGCAGTTTTGGAAACTAACAACTGCGTAGTCGTCAAGACAGGAAAGAAGACAGCGAAGAAGGGCTGGAAGTAAGTCTTTTATTAGTCCTTGCCTTGTCTGAATTGGGAACTGACATAATTTGCAGGCGTATGATCACGAAGTAAGTCCCAACTTTCCCGATGACTTGATGTTCTCTCGAATCAGCAAGAACTCCTGGCGAAGCTCCCCTGGGACGAATACTCGTGCGGGTATTCTCCTTGCGCATATACTCTCCTCGCGCATAATGCGCGCATACGCCCTCCACGCGGAAAGATGAAACCTATACCCTGGTGCCACGTCCCTCCCCATGGAGACAGGATATTTTCGTTGAACGGCCACCGAAGCCAGCTCCGCGCCTCGCGAAGGATCTCGTCTTTGGATATACAATCGCCTTTCAAAATGGACGAGAGTGAAGAGAGCGAAGAGAGCAAATCACCACGACAAGGGTGTTTTAAAGTGGCTGGATCTTTCCAAGAAGATTCCGCTGTGGATACTGTTGCAGCGCCATGCGCCGGCCACCTTACGATTGTTTCAAGAACGAGATTCTTAACCGCTGGTCCAAAAACCGTTGCGGTCACGTCATCAGATCTATCTGTTGGACACTCACCAAATGGGTCGGTTTTGACGAATCAAGGGTCACGTTCGCGACCACTTATGGATCTCCTGGATACGGGTGCCGGGACTAGCTTTGCGTCTTTACGTGCGAGGAGAGATGGAGCGAGCCATGGAGTTCTTACTAATTTCGCCGGATATGGCTCTACGACTTCATGCACAAGTTTACTAACTTTTTGTTCTTTCAGACCGACCTTCGTCGGACCCGACTTTACTCGTAGGCCCGTGAAGTGAGTTACCCCTTCCCTGTGCTTTCCCGTGAAGCTTGTTTTTTCCTCTGGTCACCTCGCTAACAACAAACAACAGATACGAACGTTTCAGTAAGTGCCAAGCGGAGTTGCGTAGAATTCAAATATGCTCAGACACTAATGCGAGACAGTCCGTCCGATGGGTCTGCGTTACAAGAAGGTAATTAACAAGAACTGGGTGTTAGAAGATGTTAGCTAACTGATTCAGGCGAACGTAACCCACCCTGAATTGGGTGTCACTGTCCAACTGCCCATCATCTCGGTAAAGAAGAACCCGCAGCAACCTCTGTACACCCAGCTAGGTGTTCTCACGAAAGGTACCGTGATAGAGGTGAATATCAGCGAACTTGGGTAAGCGGCCAAACCCCCTATTCTATTCCGCGCATAACTAATAAAAACGTAGACTCGTAACTGCTGGCGGAAAAGTTGCCTGGGGTCGTTACGCACAGGTTACCAACAACCCGGAGAACGACGGATGCCTTAACGCGTAAGCTTAATATAACCTTTAGTCAAACATGGATCCACTAACCGTCGACAGTGTCCTCCTCGTTTGATTTCGTGGCTCGGTTTGCATTGCATGGGCGTTCAGGCGATAGGGGATCGGAATACGTTTGCTTCGAAGAAAGAGCCTACCAGAATGGCACCTAGCGGGTGCAAGAGGAAAGACGGCAGTCAAAAATACACATTTTCCAGGCGTGGTGTTGAAGAGCGATCCTGTGGTATGGTCCGTGCAAAGCAGAAAACTAAAATCAAGGCTACAGGCCATCACAGTAGCATAGGTATCTACAAAGCTTTCAGGACCAATCCGGTGTGAAATTGTGTTTCTATGTTTACCTTGTTGTGCAGCATGAGCGGCCAAGAGACTTGACCTGAAAGAGAAGGCAGACACCCAACCGGCAAAGGAAAACAACATCACGAAGCAGAAACCTCCACATAAGCGCAAGCTACACCCTTCTCCGCACGAACAACCCACCCACCAAACTCAACTTTCCTCACGACAGCAACAAACAAACCCCAACCCTGCAACTCCCACACACCATAAACCAAACCGACCAACAACAAACACACCACGCTAGCCACCCTTCCTCCATCCCACAACTGTCCCTGCCATATCTCATATCTCGGCGCATAGCCAAAATCCCAAACCAAGCCCTTCATTTCAGATTTTTCTTTCATTTCATATTGAGGCGGCGTGGAGCAGAAGAAGGAGTAAGGCCGGCGCCGATCCGTTACGCACGGTAAGGACGCGGCGGGGCGCTAGCTGGATCGGGGAAGTTGAGCTGCGCCAGGCGGGTGGGAGCGGGGGATCATGTGTTTGGTGGGGGTTGGTGAAGGTATGGAGTTGGGGACGAGAGGAAAGGTGCGTGCTCGGGTTGGAGAGCAGAGGCTATGTGTGGTTTTTGTTGACGCTCTGCAGTAACTCACACCCAGACCGTCAACGACTTTTATCCAGACCACACCACCCGCAACCCCTACGTCGCATAATTCTGATGCCAGATGTAATCCCCCCCAGCGTCGCTCAACAGCTTCTCCAGCCCCTCCAACCCACTCAACGGCCGCCGCCCCAACGCCTCCTCCATTAGCGGGCTGACGACAGCCGCGCGCCCGGCCTCGATCCCCCGCAGCAGCGTCACCCAGTTGCGGAAGAAGGCGGCGGGCTTGCGCCCCTCGTCGTTCGCGCTGTTGAGCGCGATGTACGCGGCGTCGGAGACGAAGGACACGGTGATGGCGCGGGAGGTGGTGCGGTTTATTGTGCTGATCATTGTGGTGAGAGGGATGGCGGTGGGGCCGGTGAGGTCGATCTGGGGTGGGGGTTAGTGATGGGGGAGGTGGTAGGGGGTGGGGTGGGGTGGTGTAGTGGGCAAAGGGGAAGGGGAACCTACGATTTCGTTCTCGTGCCCGCCTTTCAGCATCAGTTTGGCGGTTGCTTCGGCCAGCTCATCGCGCAGTGCGAAGGCGACCGAGCCGTCGCATGGGAGGTGCAGCGTTTGGTGCGGGTCGGTGGGGTACCAGTTCACGAGGCAGGGGAAGGCGTCGGTGTAGAGGGCTTCGCGGACGGAGGTCCAAGTGAGGTTGGACCTGTATGTAGTCAGCTAGGATGCACGGGTGTTGGAAACGGAAGATGACTGAAGATGAGAGGGAAAGGAAGAACCGCAGGGAATGTGAAGGGAAAGGAGGAAAAACGCGTACTCCCTCAACATCTCCTCCGTCTGCCTATGCACCACCATCAGCTCGATCTCGCCCTCTCCTCCCCCAAGCCCTAGGCTCGTATACCAGACCCTCTGGACGCGCGCCTCCTTCGCCGCATCCACGACAGTCCGATGCTGTGCCGCACGTTTAGCGTTGTCGATCTCGCTGCTCGACACAAACAACAGCGTGTCGACGCCGGCGAACGCGGCGCGCAGGGTCTCGAGCGAGGCGTCGAAGTCGACGATGCGCTCTTGGACGCCGAGAGCCGTGATGGCCGGGTTGCCGCTGCGTCGGACCCCCGCTGCGATGCTGTTGTGGGGGACATTGTTCGAGAGGAACGTGAAGAGCACGCCCTGCCCGAGGCCGCCTGTCGCGCCTGTTATGAGGTATTTGATGGGGGTTGGGGATGTCATTGGTGATGGATGTTGATATGTGGATTTATTGACTGATTGAGTGAGACTTGGGTTGCGTATATCGTAATGAGAAGAGTAGGGAGAAGCTGGTAGACCAGCAGAATGATGAAAAGTCCCTAGCTCTTTATGTCTTTGTCCGTATACCCTGTCCCACTGCCCCAATGTCGTACTTGGTTACACATCTGCTTTGTCCGCCCTACGTCCGCCCTACCCCTCATTTCAAGATGCATGACTATTGTCTTTGTGGTGTAGATTAGAATAAACCCCATCTCATAAGTCAGCGGATGAGTTTGTCCTTAGTGGTGTGGTACCAGTATACGCAAGTATGTCAGCAAGTGGTAGTGCCGTCGGCTGGATCCTCGATTGAGAATTCTTGCCGCCCGAATCCACACCAACGTGCTACCCGGCTAACGGAAGCAAAGCTAGAATAGGGAATCGGACCGCAAGTGTCTCTCTCCATCTCTAATCCCACGCCGCCGCTCCTCCGTGTCAGAGGGAGAAGTCGATTGCTTTTGCCAATTCCAAGGTCCTCCGCCGCGCTGCCAGAGACACGTCGCCTCTGTCAAGATAAACGCCAACGACCGCAAGCCCGCGAGACGCGGCCCGCCGTGCCCCGCGATGAACACTCGCTGGGTGGCAGGATGGGCGACTCATAGGGCGGTCGGGCAAGGCTGACCCCGCGTGCCCGTGCGCGCTTTTTCTGCCGCGCCGACAAGATTCGCCCGAGTCGCTCTAGACTGCTGCCGCACTTTCCACCTTCCCACTCACCCACGCTCGACTTACGCCTCGATGCTCTTTACTCGGTAGCACACGCCCTGCTTTCTAGAGAAGTCCCTCTAGACGCCATGGCTGAGGTACTGCTCACTTGCCGGCTGCGCCCTGCTCACGACTAACCCGCTGCAGCACATTTCGGAACTCTGTACGCTGCTTGTCGACGACCTGTACGGCGAGCTTTCTTCGGTACGTCGCAGCGCGCGCTTTCTCTTGCGCCTCTCGCCCCTCTTGCGCCTCTCGCCCCTCTTGCGCCTGGTTTCAGGCGCCGCCTGCCTCGCTCCTCTATTGCTGCCTGCTCTCTCGCTGCTTGCCTCGCTTTCCTCGCTACCTTTCGCTACTTCGTGGCTCCTCACTGACACCGTCCCAGCGTGTCTTTTCCGTCCTCGCAAAGCAAGGCCGCCTGTCTATCCGCGGGCTGGTTAAATATTCCGACCTGACCGTTCGCGACCTCAAACATGGTCTAGCTGTGCTCATTCAACAGCACCTCGTCCTCCACTATACCGCCGAAGATGACACGTACTACGAACCCGACTGGCAGCACGCCTACGCTTTAGTCCGCTCCGGCAAGGCCATAAAGATTATAGAAGACAGGTTCGGCGAGGCCGCCGGGGGTCTCGCGTCTAACCTGCTTCTTCTCGGTCACGCCAAAATCAGCGACCTTGCGGATGCCTACGGAGTCGCACCGAAAGAAGGCGCTGTGGATGCTGCCGCAATGCATGTTGCGAACGGTCTCACGAATGGCGAGGGTACCAATGGTGACGCAACGACCAACGGTGACGCAACGAAACCACAGAAGAACCACGTTGAGTCACTGGAAGATCTCCACAGGTTGCTGCGCCAGCTCCTCGACTCCGGCTTCGTCACTCCAGTCCGCGCGAAGCATTTCACCCCGTCCGCCGACCTATACAATGAAGCGGAGCGCATAGTGAAGAGAAGCCACTTCCCCGAGGGTGTCAAGGGGAAACAGATCGCAGAGCTGGATAAGGAAACCAAGAAGCTACTGAAAAAGTGGAGGGACGAGGATGCAGGCGAGGAGGAACAAAAGGTGTCTGCGGGTACAAAGCGCTCTCGGGATGAGTCAACACCCCAAGCAACGCGCAAGCGCATCAAGATTACGACTAAGCTTCCCAATGGTACTAGCGCTGTTCGCGCGTCTGAAAAGGAAGTTATTGCACTTGACGTATGTTGCCGCTGATAAATAGGCAGACATGGTTAGCTGACTTGAACAGGATGAACTTGTAGTCGGCATCGATCAGGACAAGTGCGACGTAGCAATACGCTCGCAACAACTAGTTGAATATGCTGAACGCTATCTCGGAGAGACCACGGCGAAGGTTTACGAGGCGCTTTTGCAACAAATGGAGAAGAAGGTGGACCGCTGCAACGACCCGTACAACCAAGCAGCAAGCGAAGAGGACGAGGCCGACGCTTTACCTTCAGTTACTGCGCGAGAGGTGCTTGAAGTCCTGCCAGAGCTTGACTTGGCAGCAGGAATCGGCCAGCCGCCTAGCATGACCAACGGTGTCGATGGCGACGCCGATGAGGAGGAGGAAGAAGATGAAGAGATGACCAACGGAGTGGCTCATGTTGATAGGAGCTCGGCGGCTGTCACTGCTGGCCGCTTACCACTCATCAAGACGCACATCTCGCTCCTGGCCGAAGACCCGCGACGCTTTGTCCGATGGGTAGGCTCGCGCGGTGGCGGAGAATACAAAGTCGACTTCCGGCCGCTTACAAACTCACTCATACAACACGAACTCGAAGCGACAGTATCAGCACGATGGGGCCCGATCGCCACGCGGCTCGTCCGCATCCTGCACGCCAAAGGCAAGCTCGACGAAAAGCAAGTCTCGACATTCGGCATGCTGCGCACGAAAGAGATACGCGCGGCCTTAACAGCAATGCAAGAAGCCGGCTTCGTCGACACGCAAGAAGTGCCCAAAGACAACACGCGCGCGCCCAGCCGCACCATGTACTTCTGGTTCTTCGACCAAGACCGGTGCCGGCAGCTCGTGCTGACGGACACGTACAAAGCCATGGCGCGCCTGCTGCAGCGCATCCGCGTCGAGCGCGCCAAGGTGCAGTCGGTCATTGACAAGGCGGAGCGCACCGACGTCGTCGGCAACGAGGACCGCTACCTTACTGGCACGGAGAAGCAGGCGCTACGCGGCTGGCGCGAGGCTGAAGAGAAATTGCTCGCGCAGCTGGGAAGGCAGGATGATCTCGTCGCTGTGTTGAGGGATTTTAGAATGCCTCCCATTCCGAAGGCGGCGTGGCAGGAGGGCTGAGAGGGTTGCGGTAGACTGGCGCGTGGCTGCGTGCTTGTGAGCTGCTCTGCCGTAACGTGATGCGTTGACGCTGTGTTGTGTTGGTCCCGGATGGGATGGACGTTCTTCCGCCTCCGCTCTCGTCCTATAGGTGCTTCTGCCTGTTGTATAGCGCGAGCATTGGGCGGCGACGGAGTAGACGCACGTCGTAAGTAAGGATGGAGAGGAGAGGCGGCCAAGACGGCACGGCACGTCAAGCGCACGGTACGGCGTGGATGGCGAAGCAGTTGAATTGAATTGCATGTAAGGCGAGCAGGAATTCTGTGAGGTTCGTACTACTTGCTTTATAGATGGGCCTTGATACCCTAGTCGTGGCTACTCGGCTACTCTTGAAAACAAATGTCGTTGTTATTTCTGGTTGATTGGTTGATTGATTGCTGCAAGAACGCGGACGGTGCTTTGTTGAGAACTAATCTGATAGTGCCTGTGAGAAGAGGCGGCAAGACGCGCAAATCTGGTAGTAGTGCTTGTTATTCATGACGGCGGACCCTGCCCTCGCTGTCGAATGTGTGTGCGTGTGTACAGCACCCCCTCCCCCCTCATCCATTGACTCACTCACCCAACACCCAACCCTACCCCACGCACCTACCTACCACCTACTCCTCCGTCAACTTCCGATACTCCTCCTTACTAAGCAAGCCCTCCCCCTCCAGCGCAGTAGGGTCCTCAAGATCAATCTTGGCGATCCAGCCCTCGCCCTCGGGGTCCTTGTTGATTGTCGAGGGCGCCGCCTCGAGCCCGGTGTTCACGGCCACGACGGTGCCCGCCAGCGGCGTCATGATGTCGCTGGCGGACTTGACGCTCTCGACCGCTCCGATCGCGTCGTGCGCGCCGTAGCTGGTGTCGGTTTGCGGCAGCTCCACATAGACGACGTCGCCGAGCGCGGAGGCGGCGTAGTGCGAGATTCCGAGCGTGACTGTGTGGTGGTGGGGGCGTTAGTGTGGGGTTGGTTGGGGAGGGAAGGGTGGTGTGGTTTGGATTGGGTTGGAGAGGGTGGGCTGATGGTGCTGTGGGTGAGGGTGAGGGTGAGGGTGAGGGTGCTCGGCAATGCGGCGGTGGTGGTGGTGGGCGAGCGGGGGAACGGGCAAGCAGGCAACTTACAAGACTTCTTATCCGCCGAGACCTCGACCCATTCATGGTCCTGCGTGTACTTCTTCTCGCGCACTGTGCTCTCAGCAGCTTCAGCAACGGCAATGGTAATCAATGGCAATGGGAAGACGCGGTCGGCGACTTACGCGCTGCGGACACGGACAGCAGCCGGCGGGACGCGCGCGCGGCATGGGCGCATTGGAAGAGCGCGGGCCGGGACGCGGGCCTAGGCGCAGTGGAGGCGAGCGTGCGCGCGGCGCGGGCGAGTGTGCTTCGGGCGAAGGCCATTGTGCGTGTGTTGTGTGCGTGATGGGGTGGAGAGAGAAGGAAGAGAGAGAGAGCTGGAGCTAGGTAGGTAGCTGGTGATGCCATATCCCACGTCGAAGCTCCGAGCGGCCGGCGCGGTCCGTGCGTCTCGGGAGGGCTCCCGAGCACGCGGGACGACGTTGTTCCGGCGCGAGCGAGCGTGCGGCGGATCCCGGCGATGGATTGCCATCTTTTGAGGTCGAGAGAGGTACAGCAGCCGCACGCGTCGCCGCCAATCCCCCCCGCCACCATGGTCTTGTACGAGCTGATAGGCGTTGTGAGTGCTTCTTTCTGGGCGAGTGCCGGGCGGCAGCTACACGGCCGCGCAAATCCCACTGACAACGGCGTGCACGCAGGTCCGGCCGGGCAAGGTCTCCGAAGTCAAAGAGTACGCAACAACAACAACACCACCACCAAGCACCACGCACCCAGCAGCCCAGCCCGCCATGAACCTACCCCACACACACACACACACACACGCGCGCGCGCGCGCGCACGATCCCCGCGCCCCCCAAACGCACAAACAAACAACGACACTAACGCGCGGAGCACGCTAGAATCGCCAAAACCGCAGGCAGCCTAATCCTCAACAGCGGGGGCGTAATCCGGGGCGTAACGAACTGGGGAATCTTCCAGCTGCCGAAGCCATACCGGAAGCACCAAGTGCTGCACCACACGGGGCACCACTTCATCCTGCGCTTCGACTCGTCCGCCCGCACGCAGCACACGATGCGGCGCACCATCGCGCTGGACCCGCGGCTGATCCGCTTCGCCGTCGTCAAGCTCGGCAGCAAGCTCGACGACATCGCCGACGTCGAGAGCATCGTCCCCTGGGGCTCGGGCGTCGCGGCTCAGACCTCAGACGTCCGTCGCTCCGCCCTCGCTGCCGCTGGTGCCCAGCCCCAGCCTGACTTGTCCCTCGCCCCCGGCTCTAGCCTGGAGCATAATCGCATCATGCAGGACGAGATCAGGAATATCTTTGATTCCATGGCGACGGGCCCCCAGGCCCCGAACAAGTCGGAGTAGCCGGTCTGTCTGCCTGCTGCTGCCCTCGTTGTATCATATTGGGGTTTCCCTAAGCCTGCGCGCTGCGGGACGGACGGCGTTTGGAGGTTGGGACTTTAGATGCTGGTGATCGCATGGGTCACGGGTCACACGAGCTCTCTCTAGGTGGAAAAAGAAAAAAGAACCCAAAGAGACGTTTTCACGGAAGGAATGGATGGATGTATGTCGGGATAGTCGGAGATCACGTGCTGCTACTTTTGGTATATCATTTTTTCCTGGCAAGAGCTACGCATGCATGCTCCCGAGCGTCATTGTACAAACAGCTAAGGCGCATTTCCAATCAAAAAAAATTTCACCTCCCATTTTCATCAAACAACTAATGCCAAAAAGAAAATAATGCTTGCGAGTCCTACGAAAACGAGAGCAACGACGGCTTCTGCTTCGTCGCCTCTTCCTCATACTAGAGTAGAATGTCAGCACCGTACAGCTACTGCTGTCGAGATCAACAAGTACTTACCTCAAGAAAATCTGTCGCGCTTATCAAGATCATCAAGTTATCCACCAACTCATCCAAATCGCTGCCAGCGACTTCGGACCTGCCTCCAACCCTAGCATGCCGCTTGAACACGCTGACAATGCTCGCCCGGTTCTCGTCGATAAAGTACCTGGCCTGCTGGCGCGTCTGCTCGTTCTGGGGGCCGCGGGTAACCACGACAGAGTTGATGACGCGGAGAACCGAGAGCATGAGCTCGAAGAACTTTTTCAACGCGTTGGCGTTCTCCATTTCTGTTACGTCTAAAGGTTAACCATCCAGGTATTACTGCTTGGTGTGGGGCAAAAGAGTGGACTTACCGAGACCAAAGTCTGGGTCCGCGGCAAATATCTGCGAGTCGCGGACGGATTGGAAGAGGCCGGCGTTCAAGACGCAGGCCGCGCCGAGCTTGGTCTGCGATATGCGCAGAAGGAGCGAGAGGTTGGCGTCGATGAACGAGAGCAACAGTGGCACATCTGCAGCGAGGTTAGTTGGAGCTGAATTGAAAGGCGTGATGATCTTACCTGCAGCACTGGCATTACGAAGCTCGGTGGGAATGAGCTTGATGCTGTCCACGAGTACATCGATAAAGTTGAGCCGGACGAAGGAGTCGATAACGTATCTCGAATCCTCACGGGTGCCGAGCGCGACCAGAGCGTCCAAAAATAACAATGCCGAAATCCGGCAAGTCCCTTGGCCAGCATAAGAATCATCGCAAACCACATCCATCAGCCTGGTACCGGCGGACTTGACGATGCGAAGAGTATGCGTGTTCTTCGGCGAGCTCGTCGGAGAAGGCTTGGCAAGCGCCATGGTGGAGACAGCCAGCGAGCCATTGAGAGAACCGCTGAAAGATCCACTCAGCGGGGTGCCGTTTGGTGACTTCTTGGCTGGCTCTTTCTTCACCGTACCACGCAGATACCGGTAGCAGATTTGGTAGCAGATTTCCCGCAGAGCAGCATTTGAGACGAGACAGAAGATGCCGCTCAAAGCAACACGGAACAGCTGCGTCAATCTGTCGTTGGCAAGGTCACCAGCTCGTGAGCCTTCCAATGGCATAGATTTGAAGTCAACGTAAGTCAAAAGCGTCCGAGCAAGATCTGCGAGGTTGACAGCTGTCGTTACGTCTTCGGTATATGCTTTCTCGAGCTTGGGCAAAATGACCTGGAGTGCTTGCAAAATGAATGACGTCTTCGTCGTAGGATCGAATTCACAGGCTTCCAGAACAACCATCATAAGTTGTACCCATGCCTTGAGGACATCGGCACGAGCAATGGCGACATTCTGGCGTTGGTTGACACCTAGAAGATAGCCGAGAACAATCTGGGTCTCAGTCTGCAGTTGAGTCTCTTCCACAGGAGTTGGCAGCTTTCCGTCCCGACGGAGTTCATTAGCTCGGAGAGTGATGAGCTCTTGTACGCTCTGCATGTTGTACTGCAGGTGAGGCGCCTCTCCCTCGGTTCTGCAAATGTTGAAGTCCAACGAACCCAGCATGATAAGTGGTGGCAGAGCGAAATCATCCATCACCTCAAGCTCCATGAAATCGAACAAATCAAAAACGCTAGGATTCTGGATCTGCGCTCCATCGGACGTGAGCGTCACTCCTAACAGAGTCGATTGCATACGAGCTCGGAGTGTCGGCATGCCACCTTGATGAGCCAGCCTTAGCTCCCGTGCCGTGTACTCATAGAAAGCAGTTCTTTGGCAGAAAAATTTCTCCAGCGCAATGGCTGAATCCGCGAAGATGAAATCCGGGTCGGCGATGTCTTTGCCACCGAATAGGGTAGCTGGCTCGACGAGGTGTTGTCTTAGAGCCTGAGTGCTGAAGAGTTCAGCCGTACGAAGTTCCGCCATGACATACGCCGAGGAAAGGGGCGATCTCCAAAGCTTCATCAAGATGTCAATGCACTTTTGCTTGACTATGCTCGACCAAGGGGTGAAGGAACCATCCACCATCTCCGGATATTCTACGGCCAGCTTGAGGATCGCATGGAAAAGGGAGTTGCCAGCTGCAAAAAGACCATCATCTGGAACATCGATCGTGCTCGTGCCGCAGCTAAACCCTAGCAGAAGATGTGCTATTGTGGGCCTATTTGGCAACGCTGAGAGACAACTGTTCAGGAAATCAAGGATGCTCATTTTGATGGCATATCCGGGCGAAATCGGACCAGCTTCGAACTCTCGGGAATCCAGCTGCATTTCAGCACTCAAGGATTTCGCAATTCGCTCCGCATCGTTGTCTTTTTCCAAGATCCCGATGATCTTACTACGATCAGACCGCTGACCAAACCCTGCCGTGGGTGAAACAACCAATTTGCGCGAAGAAGACAGCTTCTCCAACAGCTGAAGTGAAGCAAGCGTCAGATCTTGGTGTCCAGTTCCACAGTAGAGACCGAGATAGACGACGGTGGAGAGATTGTTGAGGACGGCATCCTCGAAGGAAGCAAGAGCCGTGTTGGCAACAACCCTCCTATGAACGGTACTCTGTTCCTTGATCACACGTCGAACGATGTCGAGATAGGTGCGTTGCAGTTTCATGACCAAATCAAGCACTTCGATGGCTTTGACCAATGACATGAGCAAAGGAGAATCTGGTGTTGAGTCGTTGACTTCTTCCACATCCTGCTGCGCGGCGGCGAACAAAGATGACAGCACGTTGTCGTTAAAGAGCCACTCCATGACCCTCGCAAACGGATGCAGTCGGACGTATGCAGCCAGTGAGGAAGAGTGGATGGCAGAGTCCACGGCGATGCTGGACTGATTGGCAAAAACGACAAGGTCCTCGTTGAAGGTGGCTAAACAGGTGGCGATGAAGTTGAGGCAATGCCATCGAAGGACCCGCAATTGAAGGGGATCTTCAACCTTCTTGCACAACTGATCGAATATACGCTCCATGGCGAAGTCAATAAACTTTTCAATCCCAGGCATCCGGTAGCTCGATCCAAGCGTTTCAGGGAAGGGAAGGGCGTCATGGAGTCCGGAGTCCTCAGAGTAAGGCGAAACCAGAGCCGTTAACAAGCCCATGAACGCGGTTGCTTCATCGTAATCCGAAGCAATCGTTTCAAAGACCAGGCGTTCTTGTTGTCCGAAAGATGGCGGCCTGGGCACGCCAGCCGAAATATGTGTTCCTCCGATCATCCACTGATCCAAGGCGCTCCACATACCGTCTCCGATCTGAATGTTCTTCCCGACTAAGAGGGAGCTAAGACAGCTGAACGCGCAGGCCCTCAGGCGGCTTTCCATGGTAATAGTTGACAATTGAAGAAGGATATCTGGAACATTGAATGTCGCGTGAGAAAGTGTCCAAAGTCGTGCTTCTGAGCTCTCCCTGCACAAATGCGCAAGCAGCCTCATATGGCACTCAAGCATCATAGCGGTTTCCGGTTCAACAATCTGCTCATTGGGATTTTGTGGGGCTGGTTGGAAGCCGGACGCTGCTGGAGAAGGCCTGTCCCGGATGCTGTTCGCGTAGAATTGTAGTTCGTTTAAGATGTGAGCATAACTTAAAGAGCTCGTGCGGCGAAGTTTTCCAGAAGCAATGACGCTTTCTTCTTGGAGAAATCTGTGTGCAGCAGCTGCACATTCTTCACCCTCTGAAAGTGATCGGAGCATCTCGCAGAATGCAGCAACCCTCGGCGTGGTTTGGCGTTTGGCTGCCCACTGAAGAAATCCATAGAGGTTGCCATCTGTGTCTTGCCAAAAGCTCTGTGCCGCATCAGGGCTTTCAGCAAAAGCATAGGAAATTATAAGCAAGAAGCGTTCGAGGTGTAGCTCTTGCTCAACTGGCCCCCGTTGGAACCGAGCGTGCATCATGCGTCGGCGATCATCTTCTTCTACCTTGAGCTTGCGCAGAGTATCTGGCATGTTGGTAATGAAAGCATCGACGTATCCTTGCATTTGTTCCATGTACAGCGACTGAAAATGGTCCGACAGCGGTACAGAGTCAGCTGGCAACTGGGGCGCATCTTGAAGCACGAATGAGAGCAGGTGAGCCTTTGCTGGGTCGTACCATCTGTTGGGCTTCACATCTTGACTTGTTGAGAGGATGAAATGCAAGGCACCATCTTTGAGTGCGTCCAGAAAGAGCTGCGAGCGTCTCTCGGCTTCGGCTTCCAGGTCAACGCCCTCTTGAGGCTGAGGATCGATGTACCTCCCGCTGTATTCGGCCAGCCACCATGTCATGACGGCAGCATGAAAGTTGCGCAATTTCCACGCTTCGCCCTCTTTACCTGCTACGACAGTCTGGTGAAGAGATCTGGCATCTTCCAACGAGGACGAACGCTCAGATGACACCAATTGGTTGATGGAGGAGGTGACCATGGGCACGTAATGGATGAGCACCACATCGTGCTTGTCGAGCGATTTCAGTGTCCCAAGCAAGCCGCGGAAGTTATCAATGCTGGAATAACCCGCTTTGATTAGACTCGTGCAGATGGCCGCCAGGGACTCGTGCTGCCGGGTCAAGCTGACCCTTTGAAAGTCTAGAATCTCCATGTCTTCCGAGGTATGGGCCTTTCCGACAACCGAGCCAGCCAGCGCGCTATCTGCCAATTGTTGCAGCCATCTTTCAATGTCACCCATGCTTGCGAGGCATTTCTGCCAATAAGCGTAGCCATTTTCCAGACGGTGGTCGGCACCGATGCCTAAGACCTTAAGCGCATAACTACCGAAATGAGTCGCAAGCTGTTCGTTCGCTTCTGGATCATGGGATTGCTTTAGAACCAGGCGCAGGCATTCCAGAAGGAATTGCCTCCGTTTGTGGAAGCGAATGACGGAGGCTGTAAAGAGGGAACGGTCGAGCTCGAGAATATCCTCCTGGGCGACGATGCATAGCTTGGCGGCCTCAATTTCGTCAAGGTCGAGTGCGTCTGCGACTTTGATCGTCTCTTGTCGGAAGTCATCGTTGAGTTGATACTCTAGGTCATCGACCTTGAGGGTTTCTGGCGCAACATGTCATTGTCAGCGTTTCTGGAGAGTTGTTTTGGACGAATCTATGTCCGCACCGGCCTTGATTGCATCGCGACTTTTGTCATTCTTGCGCGGCTTGTCCAAGAGCTTCTTGAACTCTTCTATTCTTGCTTCCAGCTCGGCCTCGAGCCTTTCGAGAACCACCAGTCGCGAGGCCGAAAGCGCAAGTAAATCGCGGTGGAGGCCCTGCAGAGCCTCGAGGCTGTCGGTATCTGCCATATAGGTGGCTTAGCTTCCTTGCATAGCAGGGTGGTCGGACGGCGTGGTCGGAGGTCGCTGAAGCTTCCAAGTTTGTTTGGCTGACAAGCGGGAGCTCCATTGATGAAAACGCGCCGCTCGACGCGCACGGAGCTTTCTGTCCGCTCTCTCCGCAGCTCACCTCCGAAGAACCGCGACCCGCTCAACACCACATTGCGACATCCACGTTTGCATTTGCCTTGGGCGACATGGAAAGCTTTTGAAGCCCTGCACTCTGAAACAAAACTGCGCCGTCGTTCCGCTGGATATGAGCCTCGTTTGGCAGCGCTGTGTTCACTAGGGTTGACGTGGAGCGAGCTTCCACAAAATGTCAAGTCAGAAGATCTCAAAGTTGTTAGGTAAGTTGCCTCGTTCGGGACAGGCGCAAATGACAATGGCTGAGGTCTGGCTGCAGATAAAATAGAGAAGGCAGAAAACGTCAAACAGCGAGATGAGTTTCTCGATGACTTCAAGCAACTACTAAGCTACAGGCGCAATAACCCTGAATTAAACAATGTCGAAGGTAACACACATTCCGATCTGCTTGACAGTCTATTCGACTGTCACGACAAGGTTTTCGACAGGTACAAAAAGGCACCTACACGACACACACCCAAACCTGGCAGTAAAAGAGGGACTACTGTCAAAGACAAGAAGCTCGACAGTCTAACAAGACTCGCGGCCGCAATAAACCTGACTTTAGAATCCTGCATACGTCAGATTGAGATCAAAACTGTTAAAGTTGTGATCATCTTTATCTTGGATGTACTTGAAAACCTTGAAGATCACTCTGAACAGCTCAGAGTCGACTTTCACAAATGTCTGCGGCTTGTCTTGAGCTACCCACCTCATGTGGAACACCTGCCTAAGAATATTTGGAATACCATCCTGGAGTATTGTTTGGATGGTATCTCCAGTTTCCAACATAGATCGGTCTCCGGCAGCAGCTTCCATCACACCGGCACTACTTCTGGTGCGCGAGGCACTCCGGATCCTTCCGCTGAATCAACCCCAAGATCTTCTTTCATGCGCGACTCGTCAAACATAGACCGCCATAGCTCCGGTTCTAGTGGGTCAATTGCGATGAATGAACTCGTATATTGTGTCCGGTACCTCACCTCGGCCACCAACGCTCCTTTGTTTGACAAAGCTTATCAGCGGATTTTGTTTGTGTTGATCGAGTGGCTGCAAGCACCCAGAGGCATAATTGGGGCTTATGTTGAAGCCTTTACTGCCATCAACCACATCATTTCCAGGATTTCACTTGACTTCGGTGCCGTCGCGCAACAAGCAATCAAGAGCTTGATACCAATTATTAGGAATTCCTGGTCATCGAGGTTGTCTCTTCTCAAGGAAGAGCTGCTCATCACTCTGATACACAGCAAAGCCCATATTGCCAGCATGCTTCATATGGTGGCTGATGATGCTGATGAGCTACGGTTTGACCTGGAGAGCCTATTAGATACGATGCAAGCAGAATACGGGAAGCGCCCCGACAGAGAACAACTACAGGTCGATGACCTGCGCCTACGTTTCCGAGTGGATTGTCCTTTTGAACAATCGCCTTTCCATATGGCATTGTGTCGCTTGCGCCCTGGCAACACCAAGTCAGAGCATCCATGGATACTGGTACACTTGATTTCTTATTTCTCAGTGCTCCTGGACTCGACCCGCGCTCCAGCTGTAGCCGACAACTCGTTCCTTCAAGATGGCGAAGAAACACCGAGCAAAAAGCAACGGACTATGCAATATCTCCAAGATTATCTTCGACAACTCATGAACCCCCATTCAACCAGCAAAGTATGCGCTTCGCAGATTGTAACTTTCATGGTCCACCAAACGCCCTTGGACGTGGAAAGTCTCGAGTTTGCACTAGATAAATTGACCACTCAGGTATCCGACGGTAACGCTGCAGTATCCAACTGGGCTATGCTCGCAATTGCTAGGTTAGCACATGATTCAATTACTCGTTGTATCATAGGGACTGACTCAACACTATAGTTGCGCGATCCAAATGTCCTCCGCCTCCTCAAAACTCAGGTCCCAGTGGGCTACTGTTTGGCAGCTTGTGTCCAGGAACATCAACGCGATCTCAACCTGCAGAGTCGCTGCCCACGCAATGGATGTACTGCTGAGGTTAAACCTGGTAGATTATTCACTTACGGTTGAGACAATGGACGCCATGATCTCCTCAGTCGAATTGCACGGTCCAGCTGTCCTTTCGGAGACGACTTCTTCGTTATGGATAACGATACTCGATATGAAAAATTCCGAGAGCCCTCACACATCCAATGTGACCGCAGACCGCATGTTTCGATGGCTCACGTCTAAATGGACGCCAAGTATGTCTCTTAAATCATATCTAATCTCAAGCTAACCGTGCTAGGCAACTTCCACGAGAAGTCCTATACTCTTCAAAATTCTCATCATTGCGACGCTTGGGATGTCGTCAGGGTTCTGTTTACCTGCGCCGACCGTGAAACACCTCTGTTCCAAGGCAACCCATTCTCCAGCTTTGGACCTCTCGCAATAGCCTGGATGCAGGCTCACAAATGGCCTGGCCTCACCAACTATCTTCTGTTACTAGAAGAGGATGGCGGATATCTGGCCGAACCTCAAACAAGCACAGAGGTTGTTTCAAATCTACAACAGCAACGTTCTGCTCGAGCAGACAAACTCATTCTGGATTATTGTTCATCAGAACTGGAGAAGACCATCCAGCGTTTCACGGAATGGGGCGCAGAGCGATCAAACAGCTTCACTACAGAGATGTTACGTTCAATCACCACGCTTTGTATCGTTGCATCTCACTTGTCGACCGGAACGTTTGCCATTCCTGGTGCCCGAAAGAACGATATACAGCAGAACAACAGTGCTCTCATCAAGATGTTGGCAGGCTTTGTTGCAAAGCCGGACACTGACCTGTTATCTGTCGACGCTGTATTGGAAGTCGTAGCTTCATGTCTTCCCGCCATCTCTACTTTGGAGTCTTTTGATGCTGAGTTGTTCGACAATATTGCAATCACCCCGCTCATACTTCACTTGGCTCAGGCGCTGCATGATCGCAGATCAAACAAGGATGCACATCGACCGACTGGACCTTACGACCCAATGGAAATCGATGACGGATTCGAATCACAACGCAGCAACAGTGTCTTGAAACATAATACAGATGAATTACCACGAGCCAGTATTGCAGCTGAGGTAAATATATTATCCCTACGAGGAATGACATCAGCTACCATATTGCTGCTCTCTTCGGCTTTCGAGAGTTTGCCTGTCAACGGAGTAATCACAAACATCCCGCACACCTTTTTGGAGCATATGCGCTCGCTTCCCGCTGCTGAATTTTTAGCTTGCAGAAAGCTCTTAGTGGATGTTCTCTCCTCTCCGTTATGCTTGACAATTGAGGATGCAGACGATGTGCTTGTATACGTAGCCAATGAGTTTTTGCAGGCCTACGAGTATGAAAGAAACGAGGTTGCTATCGGACTCTGCGTGGAAATCATGACAAGCACCGCGTCGTTATGGTTACCAAAAAACTCACGCTTACACGATGTCGGGCTAGACATCTACGAGTGGCTTCTCAGACTCTTTGGCAAGACCGGAACTACATCTTCGGAAATACTGATACGCGTTGTGGACCTCTTCCAGGAGTTATTACGGATTCAACCGGAATATGCGCAAGACTCAGGCATACCTTCAGTGCGCACCGAACTGGTCGATGTCCTTGACAAAGGCGATATCCCGATCAAATACCATATCATCGATCGTCTTCCAAAGATCTTCGAGATGTTCGTCTTGAGCGAGCATGAGGCTTTTTTCGGCATTATTTTCGAGAATCTACCAAAAGATGACACCTGGAAAGAAGGCATGGCGCTCCGGCTCTATGCTTTCGCTACACTCGGATCGGCATGGCATACGTTGTTGCGGTTGTGTGTATACCACACATTTGAACAAGTAGGACTTGTCAAAGCGACAGAACGCCATGCCACTCGTTGCATGCTATCTATATCTAGAGCCCTGCAGCTCGAGGATCCCCAAACCCTTTTCCGCCTCTACGTTCCACAATTTCTCTACACATGGCTGTGTAAAGAACAGATAAAGAACATCCCGTACCGGACCTTTGGTTACGAATCCCTTGCTGAGCTTTTGGAAGATGTTCAAGACGAGGTCTATGGGCAACTGGCGATGCGTGGTGATTCAAATAGAATTTCAGACCTACTGGCTTATCTTCAAGTCACCGAGGAGATTCTTTTGACCAAAACGTTTGCCAAGGCTACTGCATATACAATAGCTGAGGACACCCGAACACAGAGCAAGGGAGACAAGCCTACCAAGAGTAATGAGGCTCGTCTACGAGAGTTGATGCAGGAAAAATATCTCGAGCTTGTTAGGAAACAATTCCCTTGCATCTTAGGCCTGCTCATCTATTCCATGGAAGCCCCAGAGCGAGTGGAGAAACCATTGTCAAAGGAAAAAGACTCAAAGTTCACGAGTGTTGGACACGCATTGAAAGACATCCAAAGTATCAGTTCCTCAAAGGCCACACTTCCCGCAGACCAACAACCTTCATTCAACGCGGTACACATATTTGACGAGATACGCCGCCTGACTAGGCGAGTAGGATACGAACACCCGAACGGATTCTGGGGCCCGGATTGCTTCACCTACGTTCTGCGGTTGCTGCTGAGTAAGATCCATTCTGCTCTGGGCTCTCTCCACGCATGTTCTGTAATCAGGAAAATCAGGTTTTTGATTTCCCTGGCAGGGCCTGTGGCTTTTGATGGTTATCCACTGCAAATGACCCTCAGTGCGCTACGCCCATTCTTGACAGATAGCCAATGCGCTGATGACACGCTTGGTATTGTCCAATATCTCTTTGATCACGGAAAACCTTACCTGATCCATCAACTGCCCTATGTCGCCGGCATATCTCTATCTATTTTAATATCCTTACGGGTCTTCCTTTCATCCTCCCAAGACAGCACCACACAGGAGAGCCAACATTTCGCAACTTTGGACAAAGCGAAATCGTTTCATTCATGGTTTGCAGCTTATCTGTTATCATACACGGATACATTGCTACAAATGGCGCCAAACAGGAGTTCAAAAGCATCCTTGGGCCTATTCCAGACGATGATACATGCTGCTTGCGAGGTACGCACTGAAGGAAACGCAATCCGAGGTTCACCTGAGAGCAAGCTCCTATATGCATTGTTGGAAGATGATCGGAACGGTCGAAGGCTGCTTGACGGACCTTCTCAAAACCTTGCTTATAGCCTTCTCTGTCATCAGTTCCATGCACCGCCCTCATTCCGAGAAGACATACTTGGATCGAGCGATGATGCTACGAAGTTTTCTACGCAAGTCTGGAAATCGAGCCGAAGAACTGACAACAGTGAGGAATATCTTCTTTGGACAGCAAGAGCTTTGGGACGGGGCTACAGTGCTTCTGGAAATATAAGCGGGAGCCTTCGCCGGGCAGCTCAAGGGAAAAACATCTCTGACCGGTTTGAAGAAGCTTCGTTTCGTACTTCTCGGATGCTTATCTTGGAGCACTTGGCAAACCTATTGCGGGGCGGCAGCCTTCATGAAGGAGGCATTGCCGAGGAAGCGCTCCGCACATTCCTCTCCAAAAGAGATGGTTCGCGGGATGGACCAGATGAATTTTCCGAGGCCGAACAAGTCCTCCCAGAGCCTCTTATTTACGGGCTTGCGCTGCAAGATCCTTTCGATATTCCATTTACCCAACCTCCACTGTTTAAAAGCATTCAAGATAATGCTTTCCCTTCAAGGCACAAAGAGTTTCGCCATTGGATATCGGACCTGTGCATTGCACTGGCTCAGTCCGCGGCTGATGACCGAGTGGCCTGTGTGCTGCCAAAGTTCTTATTGGGAATCAAGTCGTCTGGTGAGGTACTGTTCCCGTACCTACTCCACATCGCCCTTGAAAGAGACTTCGAAGGGCAACAAAGCGTCAAAAGCACGATGTCTGAGGCTTTCCGCAAGTGGTTCTCCGGTTGTGACGACGACAAGATACTTTATGTCAAAGTGCTCCTTCAATCCTTACTCTACCTACGGACACAGCCGATGCCAAAGGAATCGACTATTGCAGATCGTACTCAATGGCTAGATATTGATTGGCTCGAGGCATCAAATGCTGCAGTAAAATGCGGCATGTACAGAGCGGCCTTGTTACTTGCAGAAATCCATGGAAAGCAGCCTGCGCGTGCTTCTAGGCGTTCCTCTGTCATGCCACAGGAGCAGTCCATTCCACTTCAACTCCAGTTGTCAATCTATAAGAACCTGGATGAGCCAGATTACTTTTATGGAGCAGAGCAAGAACCCAGCCTGACATCGGTGCTGAACAGGCTCGACTACGAAGCTGAGGGGTTCAAAGGATTGTTGTTCCGCGGAGCCAGAATGGATAGTCAGATGCGCAGGCTCAACAATGTCTTGCCTTCAGACTCGAGAGGTATAATCAAAGACCTGACCATGCTGAACTTGAACAGTTTAACACAGGCTTTGCTGTCAAATGACAATTTCCGTGATACTGGAAACTCTATCAACAACACGTTGGAAGTGGCACGAAAGCTCGAGCAATGGGATATACGAGCGCCATCAACCAAAACGTCGGAAGCTGCATCAATCTACAAAGCTTTCCAAGGCCTGCACAATGCGGTAGATCTACAAACAGTGCGAAAGCATCTTGATCTGAGCTTCCTTGAGACCATGAAAGTCTGCTCTGGCCTCAAGACATCCACACAAACTTTACAGGCGTCTTTCCGAACATTAGCAATCTTGAACGACATTGATGAGATAATGAGCTCCAAAAACGCGGAGCAACTGTATGAGACATGGGACAGGTTTAGAGACCGCGGTGCCTGGATGAACGACGGGCGGTGAGTAAAATCCCGTGTGCTTTTTGATCAACATCAGACTAACAGAAACAAGATTCGAAGACGTTCGGTCGATTCTATCATCTCGAGAAACCCTTTTCAGCCTACTCAGCAGGAGTCCGCAACTGCAAGAAATTATTCATACGGGACCAAAAGATCTGCGGAGCTTGGAGGTGAAACAGCTTGTCGATGTTTGCTCCACGTGCCGGAAACATGGAGCGCTGCAGGAATCGCTTGCGACTGCCACTTACCTTGCAGATATGATAGAGCCATGCCGCGAAGTTGGATTAAACATAGCAGTAGTTGCTGAGTTCGAAACTGCTAGTGTCCTCTGGGACCAAGGAGAGACCACCACATCCATTAGAATGCTCCAACGGCTCGAGGAGGACGTGAAGCCAGGTGAAGCGGGAGTGGAGCGGTCCGTTTTGCTTGCTACGCTGGTAATATTGTTGCATTCTTATTTCCCGAATAATGCTAACGTCTCTAGGGCCACCATGTTGGAGAAGCACGCTTGGAAAAGCCGGACGAGATCATGAAGCACTACATGGAACCAGCGATCCGAGAGCTAAAATCCCAACAGACTGGAAGGCAGGCAGGACAAGTCTTTCATCAGTTTGCCGCATTCTGTGATAAACAGCTCCAGAGCCAAGAGACCATTGATGACATGAACCGAATGAAACAGTTGGCTGAGCGTAAAGAAGCAGAAGCGCAAGAGTACGATAAGATGGCTAAATCAGCTAGAAACACTGCTGCCAGGGACCACTACAAACAGAACGCCAGGAGATCACGAAAGTGGTACGATATGGACATGAAAGAGTCTCAACGAATCGCAGACAGCCGCGTTGCCTTTCTTCGACAGAGCCTCGAGAACTATCTTCTTTGTCTTCAGGCTTGCAACGATTATGACAACGATGTTTTCAGAATGTTTGCGCTTTGGTTTGAATTCGCGGACCTGGGCTTAGCCAACACAGCGGTATCGAAGCACATTGAACATATCGCCAGTGGGAAATTTGTTCCTCTGATGAACCAGCTCTCATCAAGGCTCCAGGCAGAAAAGAGCAACTTCCAACAGATTCTAACACGTCTGGTCTACCGCATCTGCATCGACCATCCTTATCATGGCATGCATCATATTTTCTCCGGACATCTGGGAACGCCAAAGGATGACGGCGCGAAATCACGCAACACAGCAGCCAAAGAACTAGCCAAGCAACTTAAAGCGGATAAAAAAGCGAGCTTATATTGGGATCGCATCAAGAACTCGAACATGTGCTATCACGACCTGGCCAATGCCAGTGATTCTGATTTCAGGGCAGGCAGGAGTTTGCCAATGGAAAATTACGCTGCATCGAAGAAGCTGACAATGCAGATACCAGGACACAGGGTCCCGCCTATCACACTTCAGATAGATGTTCGCCACGATATGAACTACAAAACCGTTCCGCGAATCGCCAGCTTTCTCCCTCGAATGGGCATAGCGAATGGTCTCAGCACGCCCAAGATTGTGACAGCTGTCGGAACTGATGGACGTCAATATAAACAGTTGGTAAGTGGTTAGTCGTCTTCTCATAAGGAAATTTAGCTAATGTCTGTTACAGTACAAATCGGGCAATGACGATCTCAGGCAAGATGCTATCATGGAGCAAGTGTTTGAGCACGTCAGCCAACTTCTGCAAAACCACACTGTAACACGACTGCGGAATCTCCGCATCCGTACATACCGCGTCATACCACTAAGCAACCGCAGCGGAGTCATTGAATTTGTCCAAAACACTATGGCCGTTATGTCATATCTGGACAATGCGCACCAAACTTATAATCCGCGCGACTGGAAGCAAGCAGCCTGCCGCGAGAAGATTGCCAGCGCGGCTGCGCACTCAACCGAGGAGCGCCTCAAGTCCTACCAAAATGTATGCCGGCACTTCAGTCCAGTCTTGCGCTACTTTTTCCTCGAGCGCTTCCAAGACCCAGACGAATGGTTCGAGAAGCGACTCGCATACACGCGCAGCACAGCAGCCATCTCGATCCTGGGCCATGTTCTCGGTCTAGGCGATCGGCACTGTCACAATATTCTGCTGGACGAAAAGAGCGGCGAGTCAATCCACATCGATCTCGGCGTCGCGTTCGAAGCCGGCCGCGTGCTGCCCGTGCCTGAAGTAGTGCCCTTCCGCTTGACGCGCGACATCGTCGACGCGATGGGGTACACGGGTGTCGAAGGAGTGTTCAGACGATGCTGCGAGTTCACCATGGAGACGCTGCGCAACGAAAAGGATTCGATCATGACGATTTTGAACGTCCTGCGGTACGATCCACTGTACAGCTGGAGCTTGAGTCCGCTGAAGGCGAAGAAGATGCAAGAAGAGCAGGGGCAGAACAAGAAGTTTGAGCAGGATGGGGAAAAAGAGTTGGAGGAACTGCAGAGCATGGGAGCGAAAAAGAAAGAGGACGAGGTTGGCGAGGCAGCAAGGGCGCTAAGTGTTGTGGAGAGGAAGTTGAGCAAGGCGTTGAGCTCAAGCGCTGCGGTTAGTGAACTCATCCAGCAGGCGACGGATGAGCGCAACTTGGCGGTGCTGTACTGTGGCTGGTCGGCCTGGTGCTAGTGGGGGAAGGTCGTAGGAGTTGGTTGGTTTCTGCTTTTACAGACATCAAGCAGTGTTAGATATTTCTCAAAAATATATCATTCGCACAGTACTTATGAGCGTCTCGCCATCTTTCTCAAAGGTTAGATACACAAACTGATCACCATGTGGGCAGCCTATAAATTGTTTCTTCAAGACGCTACTGAAATTTGGTTTCACTGAACACCATCGTATAGGCATATGTATATGCGAGCGACCACCACCTTGCTTTCATTTGCTCTACCAATCTCCATAACCACTCATCAATAAACACATTCTCCAAAAACCCTAATTTGAGCGGATTGGGTGGATGGGCTTGTATGTAGGATGTACTGTATATATATGCGTTCGCGACTACATACACACCCACACGTAGATAAGTATACAAGAGTTTTACATGTAAACCGAAATACGCACCCATCAACCACGCATCCATCCATTCCGCCACTATCTTTCCCATACACCCACTCCCAGGCCAAATCACCCATCCCCTCCAACACACTTCAATCCAATCCCACACCACTCACCGGCCCCAATGCTGCCTCTGATACTCAAACAGCACAATGGCCGCAGCCGTCTGCACATTCAAACTCCGCGTAACGCCAACCTGCCTAACCTCAACACAAAGATCGCACTCCGCCAGCACCGCACCAGGGATGCCCTCGCGCTCACTCCCCATAACGAGCACGCAGCGCCGGGGCAACGCGCTCCCCTCGGCCCCAAGCACAACGCTGCGGTCCGTCTGCTCGACGCCCACAACCATGTAGCCGTCGGCCTTGCGCGCGCGCAAAAAGCCCGCCAGCTCCGCGGGCGGCAGCGCCGAGATCGGGAGGTGGTTGTGCGAGGACACGGCGACGGAGACGAAGTCTCGGTGCGCGAGCGTGTCCAGCGTCCGTAGTTGCAGCGACTCGCAGCCAAAGATCTCCGCTGCGCGTGAGAGCCCGCCCAGGTTGTACGGGTTGTCGATTAGCGAGCCGACGAGGATGAGCGGCGTCGACTGGCGCGTTGAGGCTTCGGCTGGGGATGCGAGCAGCGCTTCTTGCCATGCTGTGCCCTTGGTCTGGAGCGGGACGATTGCGGCCGCGGCGTCGGCTGGGGCGGGAGTCGGCGTGGACGTGGCTGGCGTGCCGCTGTTGGTCGACGGGGCCCGCGGCAGTGAGTGCCGTTTTGCGAGCTTGGAGGAGCCGAGCGGCACCCGCGGGGGTGGATAGTCAACTGTCTGCAGCGGCGCCTCGGTGTCTGCCCACACGACGTGGAAGTCTTGCGTCAGGACCAGTTTGGCGTCAGGCGGGTCCAGGTCGAGGTACCGGCCCTCGAACAGCGTCGCGAGCGTGTGGTCGCGGATCGGGTCCAGCCATTCGAGCGTCCGGCCCGGTGGCGGCGTCGAGTACTTGTCCAGTGCGCGAATGTGCTTGTTCAGTGCCTCGAATGCCGGGTTCGCTGTCAGTGTGGACCAGTCTTGGTTGACAGCGTGGTCCCATAGAGGCGGGAATGACCATTGCGCCTCGTGTCGGATAACGATCTTTGGACTCGCCGAAAGCGGGATGAGCAGAGTCATGAGCCTGTGAGAGAATGATTCTTCGCCGTCAGGAAGCCTGGCAACCATGACTGCCATCTTCATGACGGATGCGAGGTGCTTAGGGTTGGAGTGGTCGTCTGTTGAAAGCAATTTGAGGAGTTCGACACGCTGCTCCGGCTGGTTGTAATAGATGCGGGCAATGATCCACTCGAGAAGGAACCTGTACCGAGGCAACGGCTCGATGGCGAGAGCTTTCATAAACGCCTTTGAGTAACTCGCAATCTCCTCCTCCAAGGCTTCCTCGATGCAAGTCTCAGTAAGGAGCAACATCATCTGAACCTGGACGGTAGTCTTCCACTTGCTGACCATAGGTATCGGCATTTTTTGAGTAGCCCAAGGGTGTAGCAGAGTACTAAGGATACGTTTGGCCATAGCAAGATCCGATGCCCTTATCCTGTTCAGGAGATCAAATATGCAAGCATAACCATGCGATTCTCCGGGACCATAGTAGTAACCGTAAGTCCGGGTAGGCAAGATGGCTGTGAGCTTTTCAGCTATGGCAGCCTCGAGTAAAAATTCCAGCTTAGGCGCCGGCGGCCGGTTGGCCATACGGACGATGAAGGTCTCAAAAGGGAGGAAATCCACACATTCGGGAACGTGAAAGTAAGCACTTCTCAATGCCTTTGCGAGGGGCGATAGAACGTATATCCGGCCCTCGGTGAGCACCTGAAGCTCCAGCATGGCACGAGAAAGAAGTACTTGAGTGTCTTCTGATGCCGTGCGAAGACATATCGGGTGGAACAAAACCTCTGGTAGCTGCAGAAGAGCTGACCTTGGGTATTCCTGGGTTTCCAGTTCATCCCAAATAGCTTCCAGCGAAGCGTGCAGGTCTTCGGGGTCCACCCTTAGCTGCGTTGAAATGGCCTGGCGTACGTAATCACACGCTTTGAGAAGCCCGTTTCCTTGAAGGCAACGATACTTGCTCTCCTGTAGTTGCTTGACGAACGCTTTCAGATCTGGCATACTCTGCGGATCAGACCCAGCATTAGCGAAAAAAGAACTGCCTTCTTGGGCAGCATCTTCTTTGCTGTTTTCGGCCCGCTTGAGAGTATTCCATCGCTCTAGTAGAAGGCTGTAGCCAGGTAAGTTGGCAACGGCCTCGGGACGACCCTGCATAGTCTGCCCCAAGAGGACCGACGAAGTTGCTGTGCAGAAATCTCGGGCAACTTCTGGCAAACCAGTGCGTGTGGCCACCCTGATCAGGAGCGGGAGGTCCGCTTCTGGTAGGCGGCAAGGTTCTCCTGATGGAGAGTTTTGGAAGCCATCCAGTATGCCTTGCAAGCAATAGGCAAGGGAATATTGGAACAAGTTCTGTCCCTTTTCGTCCAGATACGAGAGTATAGTCCGCGCGTATATCTGACGAGCAGCGTCATCATAGCAGCCTTGCAGCAAGCGCCGGACAAAGCTGGAAAGATTCTCTCCGTGTTCACAGCGAACACGCTGTCCGTTACGACGCATCGAACCAGTATACAAGAAGCCTTGGGTAGCCCATGGCAAGAAGGAAGAAGCGATGAAATCCAGGAAATTGCTGGTAGCAGTATCAGGCAGTGGAATAACGCCCTGGAAGATTCGGTTTCCAACTAGTTTACGGATGCCATCCTGAACTCCTGGTCGCAGAGCAGCGCGAAGCAGGGTGATTACCCACGTAGGATGCACGTCGGATTTCCACGCGAGAGCTTGCAGATCTGGCATGCATTCCTCCGCCTGGTTGAGGTATCTCCCCAAAACAATAGTCTCAAAAAGCGTACAGTACCTGGCGTAATCCGACTCGTAACTAGCACTTTTAGAACCAGAAACGTAGGGATGGAGATCACCTTGCTGCGTTTGAGCATAACTTATGGATGCCCTCAAGATATGCAGACAGAATTTTCGTTGCTCGGAGAAGCCCTCCGTGAGACCATGTTGCAAGTACACCCAGTACTTATCTCGTGAGAGAATCTCACGCGAGGGACCGCATCCGGGGCCAAGGGCGAACCAGCGAAACCAGATGTGGAAAGCAGTAGCGGGGAATCCAAGATCCGAGGGTGCGGACACCAAGTCACGGATCCGGCCCCAAATTATCTCCTCCACGGGTACCCGGGATACTTCAAAGATATCGAAGCCTCCATCGTACTTTTCATCCAAGGTTACCTTTCCCGTTTGCAGCGAGTGAAAAGCGGCAGACAAAACATCTCGGCTGCCATGTGACAACTCCTCTGAAGCAGCTCCCAACAGAACAAGCAGTGTATTCAAAAGGCTGCCAGATATAATGCAACTCGCTTCAGACCACAGGAATAGCTTCAGAAAGGTAAGATATTTGGCCGAGGTTGCAATCCGGCCCTCCAGATCATCGACAGCTTCTATACCTGGTTTTGCCTGATACTTCCATGGCATGGTCGAAAAGGGAACAGTTATCTCACCGCCAGCTTTCAGATCTGAAGCAGTTTTGGCAAGACTGTGAGCAATCTCTTGGAAGACATGCCGCGCAATGGTTTCATTTTGCGAACACAGTTTGATTGGCTCGCGGAAGGAAGCAGAGTCGGCTTCGCATCTTTGGATGTGGCGGAAAACAAATTCCTCCAGGAGGGCGGTAGCTTTGGCCTTTTCTTCGCTCTGCGCTGGATTAGCAACATAATTCTCTAGACATGGCCAACTTGGGTGGCTGTGCTAGTGCCGACATATGTCTACTGCTCTGCAGGAACGCACGATTCGATTCTCTGTGAGCCTACCCCATGGTTCGCATGTGCATGGCCTGTTGAGAACCGCAAGGGAGCCAAGCATCACGTGAAGAGATGATTTTGGAATGCTGGCGGCAAGCTCATGCATAACACGCTGGCAATTTACAAAGGGCAAAGCTCACCTCAAGACACCGTTGGACCAGGTCGGCCGCAACAAATGCCGCGGAAAAATCACCATCCTCTTTTGAACCACTGAGGCACAAGTCTTGGACGATGTTGGCAACAGCAGCGGGCTGCTCCGCGGGGGAAATGCGGGCGAGGAAAAGATCCGCAAGACCCTTGGAAGATGAATAGGCCATTGTTTGCCGAGACAATAACGGTACAGGACAACTCAATGGGCTTTTTATGGCAGCGGCAGGGCTTATGGCGAAGCGTGAGAGCCTCGCAAGGAGCGATAAGTGTCGATTGGCTAAAATTTTGTTTTTGTGAAACGAGAGTAAAGGCTGGGTGGTGGTTGCTAGGGAACGCCAGGCACGGCGGACACGCACCACACGCACACTTTTTTTTTTTCTGCCTTTGGAACAGGCGTATCGCTGCAAGGGAGGGGTCCAGAGTCGGAGGCGTTTGGCGGTGATGAATATTCTCAGGGCGCCTGGTGCACAGGCTGCGCCCTGACAACCCGACGGACAATCGCCGGGCGCGGATCGGCGTTGCCGTCATCGCTTACCAGGCTCGCTTTGGCAAGAGGTAAATACCGGGCTGGGGCCCCGTCAGTCACAACAGCCTGCACTCTTCGCGCAAGGGCAGTCACCATGGACCCCAGGATGTACGCCCGCTCGCCCTACGACTCCTACGCCTACGGCTCCTCCGCCTCCACACCATCTATGCGCGGCGCCTACGAACCTGCGCCCGAACAACACACCATGCCTGAGGACAGCGCCAACGTCAAGGTCGTCGTACGCGTGCGGGGTTTCGTCAAGAGAGGTATCCCCACCCCAAGCATCTCCCATTCGCTGCGACTCGACTAACGCGTCTTCTAGAGCGCGAACGCCGCGCCCAATGCCTCATCCGCATGGACCCGCGCGTGCAATCGACGACCCTTCAACCGCCCGCTGACGCGTCCGACGGCGGCCCCCACAGCCACAAGTCTCGCGAAGAGAAGACGTTTACCTTCGACAAGTCCTTCTGGTCCCACAACGAGTCCGATCCGCATTATGCCCACCAGGAAGACGTGTACCGCTCCTTCGGCGAAGAGTTTCTCGACCACAACTTCGACGGCTACCACACATGCATCTTCGCATATGGCCAGACGGGTTCGGGCAAGAGTTACACCATGATGGGCACGCCCGAGCAGCCCGGCCTAATTCCACGTACTTGCGAGACGCTGTTTGAGCGCATTCAGAACGAGCCCAGCCCCAACACGACCTACAACGTGCACGTATCCTACTTCGAAGTCTATAATGAGCACGTGCGGGACCTGCTCGTCCCACGCACCAACCCACCGTATTATTTGAAGATCCGCGAGTCTATGACGGACGGTGTATACGTCCAAGGCTTGACGGATGCGCCGGTCAAGTGTTATGCGGACGTGGAGCGTCTGATGAAGATTGGTGATTTGGTGAGCGTAATTCGGCGGCATGGGCTTTCAAAACTTAGCCGTGCTGTTTCAAGAAGCTTGAACTGACCAACGTTAGAACCGGACGACAGCTTCTACCAAGATGAACGACACTTCGTCGCGTTCTCACGCAGTCTTCACGATTAATCTTAAGCAAATGCAACATTCCCTCATGACCGATGAGACCATTGAGCGCTCAGCTCGTATGCGTTTGGTCGATCTCGCTGGTTCTGAGCGTGCTAAGAGCACGGAGGCTACTGGCCAACGTCTGGTTGAGGGTGGAAAGATCAACAAAAGTTTGACGACGCTTGGCCGTGTTATTGCTGCGCTTGCTCAAAACGGCGGCAGTGGCATGTCTGGCGATGGCCGTCCGCGGAGCGGTCACGGAAAGAGGCGCGACGTTGTGCCTTACCGTGACAGCGTGCTGACATGGCTGTTGAAGGACAGTCTTGGCGGCAACAGTAAAACCGCCATGGTCGCCTGCATAGCACCAGCTGACTACGACGAAACGCTATCGACGCTGCGGTATGCGGACCAGGCTAAGCGCATCCGCACGCGCGCGACGGTCAATCAAGACTCGATGTCAGGCGCGGAGCGCGACGCACAGATTGCAGCCATGGCGGAGCAAATCCGGCAGCTGCAGACGAGCGTGAACACGGCGGCAACGAGGCGTCGGCAGGAAGAGGCGTCGGAGCTAGACGACTACCAGCGGCGCGTCGAAGTGATGCAGCGCCTGATGGAAGAGACGCGCCAGGTCAGCGAAGCGAAGATCAAAGCCCTGACGGCGGAGGTCGAGGACCTGCGGCCAGTAAACGCTGCTTTACGTGCCGAGAGCGAGACACTGCGCCGACATTTGGCGCTGGCGCTGGGCGAACTCAAAAACCCCATCGTTCTGCCACCCATGCAAGGAGATGTGGACCTTTATGGCCGCCCAGAGGATCTTCTCGAGCCAGACCTTGAGTACCCGGATTCCGATGCTTCGGGCTCCGACGCGTCTGACTCGGAACCTAGCACGCTGCATGGCGGTAACGCTACTATTTCCGACACCACTGGTGGGCTCCCTAACGCCATCGACGACGATAAGGAAAACGCCGTAAACTCCGGGGGCAAGGCGCGCGAAGTTTCAGACGCGGACGAGGATGAGATCTTGGCAGCGGAGCTGCAGGCTCAAGCTGATGACTTCCTGAAGGATCTGGGCCTCTTCCGCCGCAAGGTCAATGATGACTACACGCGCTTTGGCAGCGGTGAGGCTACGCTGGCTGAGATCGGAGTTAACTGAGTGAGTCAGATGCGTCGTGGTGGACATGGCGCGCTGATGTGATTCTCGGCCGCGGTGGTGAGTGGGCTTGATTGATAATCCTTCCGACCGATTCTGCCCGTGGGTGGGTAGGGCAAGGCGGATGCGCTGCTGATCCTGGAATGCCCCATTGAGGGATTCTGAGATTGGGTGGCTCTTGCCTGTTTGCTTTGCTTTTGTGGTTTGCTCTTTGTTTTTTTGGTTTGTTTTGATTCCCTTGGTTTTTCTCTTTTTTTGGTTCTCTTTTTATTCCCCTGCCTTTGACACGACTGAACGCTACCACGAAGCACACTACGAAAGAACGAACAAATGAATACGAACACACGACCGACCGATTCCCCTTACCTTAGCTACCATTGAAGCAGCACTGGAAACGACAACAGCTAGTTACTCTAGCTCGCTGCCTTCTTCTTCTTCTTCTTCTTCTTCTTCTTCTTCTTCTTCTTCTTCTTCTTCTTCTTTTAATCATTTCCCCATTCCTCTCTTCTACTTTTTCTCTTCTTCATTTTTCCTCTTCATTTATCTTCTTTTCTTCTAGCATCTCATCCTCGGTTTCAGTGCGTAGCCCTAACCCTATTCGGGTAAGATTAGGATTGGCAGGCCTGCTTGACGAAAGACGACGGATGAGAGATGGATGGATGGACGGATAGTTTCTTTTTCTTGGATTGCTGCGACTGAGCGGCTGAGCGTACGCGCAGGCATAGTTAGCACGTGTAGTATGGATACCCTTCCCTCGCCTGACGGGCGGGTGGGACTGCTTGGAGAGTATAGGAGTATAGCATCTTTTGTTGCCTTGTTTGGCTTGTCTTGGCTTGGTTTGAACGGGCATGCTCGTGCTGATGTGATTATGTGGTGAGTGGAGAGATGGCTGTAATTTTGGCTGTTGTGATGGACGAAGTACCTGGTAGGCAAGAAGACAAACGCGCATGAGCAACATTTCTCATTTCGCATAACCACATCTACATACGCAGCCGCATCAAACCCCAACGCATCTACCGCCTCAAAAGCCCCACCAGCCGCTCAACCTCATGCACGGCGCCCCCCTGCGCCTTCCCCTTCAACTCCAACAGCGCCTCCAAATCCTTAGCCTTGAACGCCTCCTCCGCAGCCTTAACCACCATGCCGCACTTCCCCCACATCTCAACGCGATCCAAATAGCCGACAGCAGTACACTTGGGGATAAAGAGAGCCGCGGTACGCGTATTGCCCGCGCCCAAACACTCATTGAAAAAGGGTTCCCAGCCAATGGGGCTCTTGCGGCCTTTACTCAGCTCCTCGAGCTCCGTCCAGTCGCGCTTAGCGACCAAGCCGCGCAGGCGCACCCACCAGAACGTCTTCTCCGGGATCTTGAACTCGGCCTGCAGTTTCGCGGCGCGCTTGGCGTGGCCGGCGCGCATGAGGCGGAAGAGCGTCTCGTTGAGCGCGAGGCCCACGTACCCGGGCCCCAGGTCTTTCTCGAAGGCTTCTTGCATTTTGAGCAGGCGTTGTGCTTCGTCGAGCGCTTTGACGGCGAAAGTCTGCTCTCGGCTGTCGTGCAAAAGCTTCGCGGCGGATTTGAGCTTCTCGCTGCGTGCGGCTGTTGTCGCTTGGGCGAGGGCGTCGGAGATGAGCAGCGTGGCGCCGTCGAGGCGTCGGTCGTCTTGGTAGTAGAGGTCGCGCAGGAGGTCGCGGTCGGCGTCGAGGGCGGAGGACTCGACTAGGGCTGTGGCGACGGGGCGCGTCGTTACGGTGCGGAAGAAGGACGCGAGCGTGAGGTGCTTCTTGAGGTGCAGCAGGACGTGGTAGACTAGGTCCGTGTCTCCGCTTTCGATCGCCTTGTCCAGCGCGATTGTGTCTTCTTTCATGTCGAGCAGCAGTGGCACTTGCTTCCCGGCCCGCGGCTCGTAGTTGAGTAGGTCGGTGGCGAGGCGCGCACGCCCTTCGTCGTAGGCGGAGCGTGCAATCTCTTCGAAAGACACGCCTGGCTTGCCGGCCAGCTTGGACACGATCATCCGGCAGATGCTCTCTTCGTCGTCGTTGGAGACGCGGACCTTCTGGCTCGCCCAATGCACGTATATCCTGTCCGTCGGTAGGTGAAGATAATCCGAGATCTTCAACGCCAGTTGGTACTCATGGCGGTTGATGAGACGCTCGATGAGCTTCTCGGGCGTGAGACGGAGATATTGATCGTAGGAAAGAGGAAGACCAATCTCGTAGAACCGGATCGCGTTCAGCACGCGGAGCGTCTCGCACATTTCGACGAAATCATCGCTGCTGTATAGGTCCAGCACTGATTTACCAAAGGAGGCAGCCTTCAAGAGTTGCTTTTGCCAGTGGATGCTAAACTCGTGGCCGGCAGCCTCAATGCATGCGTCTACCGCCTCGGTAAGATTCGGCCGGATGAGTTGGATCATGTCGTCCGCCTTCGGCGACTTCTTCTGCAGGTGGTCCACCGCCTCGAGGAGCACGGCAGCTGGCGATGTCGAGCCCAATCGGAAAGTTTCCTCGGTGACATCTGGTTGCGTCAGCTATTGTATGACAACATGATACGGAGAAACATACTAGGGACCCTCTGCAGATACTCGCAGACATCGTTCGTAAGCACGCGGAGACCATCAACATCGGGGATGAGGTGCACCCAGCTATCGTAGAAAAACCTGTAACATGTTAGTTAGTCCGGCAAGCGATGATCACAAATTTCAAGAATGTCGCCTACTTGGACGCAGCGCCATTGGGCCCGACGACATGAATCTCGTCTTCCCAGCCCAGCACAACGGCACTGTTACCGCACCATTGCATGTCCTTGGGCACAGTCTTGGCTCTGGAGTCATATTCACTGAGCTTGTTCTGGAAGTCACTGCTGACCACCCAGACCTTGCTATCTTCCGTGAAGAGGGCAACGCATTTGCCATTGGGCGAGACACTGGTGTGCCTAAAGGGGCCTTTCTGCAGCTGCCGATCCTCGCAGTCTGTGGCATCTACAAGATATATGGTCTGGCCAATGGCTAGCAGGACCTCAACGGAGCGAGAAAGAGTCTCGGTAGGAGGAATCAATGCCCACGACTCGACGGGCTCTTCCGGAGGAATAGCAAGAAGCTTTGGGCGCGGCTCATCATAGCGGGACACGGACACGAGGTGATTGTTGTTGAGCAGGGCGACGAATCCCGACGACCAGAAACGACAGGCCTTGACGCCGACGTCTTCGGCGCCGTGGCCGAGGGTGAAGGGGACAAAGTCGCCCTGCAGGTCGTAGTAACAGCGCACGGTGCCGTCATCAGTCACAACAAGCAGCTTTTCCTCGAGCGACCAGCCCAGGCCCTTGATGGCACCCTTGTCCCAGTTGATGCGGCGGATGAGCTTGCCGGAGCAGGAGTAGATGTCTATGCTGGACTTGGCGGCGGTGGCGCCGCGGTAGGTGTGCAGTTTGTCTGCATCGCGGTAGATGGCTTTGGGGGGCGGGACAGGTCAGCGGGTGCTGGGATGCGCGTGTGGGGAGTGCGCGTACCTACAGCACCGCTATATGGAGCGCCGACGACGAGGTAGTTTTCTAGTTCGAGGTCCTGGTCGAAGACGTCGGTGTAGAGCTGGACCTTGCGATAGAAGCGGTCGCCGACCCTTTCCCAGTCAGCAGTGGGCTTGGGCATGGTGCGGGCAGAAGGTGCGTGGCATTGCTGGTGTTGGCGGCAGTGTGGATAGAGTTGGCGCGGGTGGCAGGCGGTGAGGGCGGCGCGACGATCAGCGTAAGCGGGACCCACCCGCCAACGACCGGGCTTAACCGAGATGCATCTATAATTCTCAGGCCCGCATCATTCTCTCTCATTCTTTCACCATGCTGAGCTCGGGGTGGCCACAGTCAGGCATCAGCCTCGACACGAGGCTGCAAACGTCTCCAGTCACCGATCTACACCGCTAGCCTGCCGTGTCTGCGGTGCACGGGTCCGGTGACGATTATAAATCTACAGTGCATCTGAGCATCGTCCAATGACGTCGCTACCCGAAAGCCAATCAGCACGCCCTCTATCTCGTCCCGTCTTTCGGACTTTTGCTAATTGCCATTGCCTTAATCCCGATGGCTCCCCTCCCATTGCTGTCGTTTCCCGGTGCCCCATACTTTTCCTGTTGCTGTGGAGCCTATTATTTTTCTCGTTATCTCCGAAACATAAATATCCATCTCTCCGTCCGCATTTGCTGCCTCACTGCTTCCGTCAACTGTCTCTGTCTTTGTTTTCTGCCGTTTGCCCTCTGCTTCCCTTCCTTTCGCAAACATGCAATGGGCGGCAAGCCTCCCAGAAGATAGGGTGCGCGAGGGCCATGCCCCCAGCAACCCTCTGCACAACAATGCTTTGAACAGAGGCGAAGAGCGCCAAGCCAACTACGCCCCAGCAGGCCATGCCCTCACCTCTGTACCCAGCCCCGATGGTAGCGATCACGACAATCTTGAGGGCACCTGGGGAGAGCGTGATGCTGGTATCCATAGCCCGCAAGAAGCCATGGAAGATTACGAGACATTACGTCACAACCTGTCTGCTCTTTCAAGACCTAAATCTGCAACTCGTTCCCGACCACACCCACATCATTCTACTTCTGGTGGCTCTGCGCTTCATACGCCAAGTGACCGGATTGCTCGCCGGGAAGAGGCTCAGAACTCCGAGCATGCGCGCTCGGAAATCGATCTCGTAGAAGAGACGGATTTGGAGAAAAAAGAGACGGATGAGATAGCCAAGAATGATAGCTCAGATGCCGACGAGTTTGAGCTAGAGGAGTTTATGCGCGCGGGGCATTTTGAGAAGCGAACTGATGGACGTTCGGCTAAGAGGGTTGGCGTTGTTTGGAAAAACTTGACAGTCAAGGTATGCTACCTCAAGCTATTCAGCCCATCTGGTCATGGGTCTTTGATTTATATTTATTGATACATGTCAAAGGGTACTGGATCTACCGCGACGTTTGTGAGGACGTTACCAGATGCAATTCTCGGCACTTTTGGACCTGACCTCTACCACATCATCACTCGCTTCATCCCTGCCTTAAGAATGCAAAGGCATGCCAAAACTCGCAACCTGGTCAACGACTTTACTGGCGTGGTAAGAGATGGCGAGATGATGCTTGTCCTGGGACGACCTGGATCCGGATGCTCGACCTTCCTGAAAGCAATAGCCAACGACCGAGACAGTTATGCTGGCGTCGACGGCGACGTCAGTTATGGAGGCATTCCAGCGGCAAAGCAAAAGAAGCAGTTCCGTGGTGAAGTGAACTACAACCCTGAACACGACACGCACTTTGCTTCGTTGACGGTATGGCAAACACTCCGGTTCTCCCTTATGAACAAGACGAAGAAGCGCGAAAAGGGAGAAATTCCAATCATCGTGGAAGCCCTCTTAAAGATGTTCGGCATCACGCACACCAAGCACACACTTGTAGGTGACGAATACGTGCGCGGTGTCTCTGGAGGAGAAAGGAAGCGTGTGTCGATTGCGGAAACGCTTGCTGGCAAGTCAACCGTCATTTGTTGGGACAACTCGACCCGTGGTTTGGACTCTTCTACAGCTTTGGACTACGCCAAGTCGCTGCGCATCATGACGGACGTCAGTGACAGGACAACCTTCGTCACCCTGTACCAAGCCGGTGAGCAGATCTACGAACTTATGGACAAAGTCATGGTTATCTACTCGGGTAGATGCATCTACAATGGACCCGGGAAGTACGCTAAGCAATACTTTATCGACCTTGGATACTTTTGCCCTGAACGGCAGACGACACCGGATTTCCTAACAGCAATCACCGACCCTACCGAACGCCGCTTCCGAGAAGGATTTGAACACCGCGCTCCGAAGACAGCGGAGGACCTAGAGAAAGTCTACAGGTCATCAGAGGTCTATCAAGGCGTCCTACGAGATATCCAAGACTACGAGAGACATCTGGAGCAGAGCAGTTACGCAGACGCGAAGGAGTTTGAGCAGACGACGAAAGAACAGAAGAGCAAGACTGTGAGAGAGAAATCGTCGTACACGGTCAGCTTCATAAGGCAGGTGTGGGCCTGTACACTCAGAGAGTTCTGGCTCATCTTCGGAGATCGGCAAACGCTGATTACGAAGTTCTTCATTATTGTCAGCAACGGCTTGATCGTGGGCTCGCTTTTCTATGGGCAGCCTCTGAACTCGGATGGTGCTTTCACCAGGGGTGGTTCCCTCTTCTTTTCAATCCTCTTCCTGGGATGGCTTCAACTTACCGAGCTGATGAAGGCTGTGAGCGGAAGAGCTGTAGTCGCTCGACACAAGGACTACGCTTTCTACCGCCCATCTGCCGTGAGTGTTGCTCGTGTCATCACGGACTTTCCAATGCTGCTCAGTCAAGTCGTCGTGTTCGTGGTCATCATGTACTTCATGACGAACCTGGACGTCGACGTTTCCAAGTTCTTCATATATCTTCTGTTCGTCTACACAAACACCATGTGCATCACGGCCATGTACCGGATGTTCGCTTCACTGTCTCCAACCATCGATGATGCCGTACGGTTCAGCGGTCTTGCCCTGAACCTGCTCATTATCTACACCGGTTATGTGATCCCGAAGCCGCAGCTTCTTAGCGACTACATCTGGTTTGGCTGGATTTACTACATCAATCCGATTTCGTATGCTTTCGAGGCTGTGCTCTCGAATGAATTCAGCGGGCGTACGATGGAATGTGCTAGTTCCAGTCTTGTTCCACAGGGCCCCGGAGCTGATCCAAATTACCAAGGATGTGTTCTTTCTGGTGCAGCTGTGAACTCCAAGACCATCTCCGGCTCAGACTACATCGGCACTACGTACACCTACAGTCGCTCGCATCTGTGGAGGAACTGGGGTGTCATCATCGCATACACTGTGTTGTATCTGCTAGTCACAGTTGCCGCAACTGAGTTGTTCTCTTTTACTGGAGGCGGTGGAGGTGCGCTGGTGTTCAAGCGTAGCAAGAAGGCCAAGCAAGCCATGAAGGAGGGAGACAAGCCCGATGACGAGGAAAATGCAGCTGTGGCTGTGCCAGAATCCTCACACGGCTCCGACGGATTGGACATGGCGAAGACAAAGTCCAGAGCTGATGAGGCCCTCGAGTCGATCTCCAACAGCGACAGCATCTTCACCTGGAAGGATGTCACTTACACTGTGCCCTACTTGGGTGGTGAGAAGCGGATTCTGAACAACGTCAGTGGCTTCGCAAAGCCAGGAGTCATGGTGGCGCTGATGGGAGCCAGTGGAGCGGGCAAGACAACTTTGTTGAACTGTCTCGCTCAACGCCAGACAGTCGGTGTTGTGACTGGCGATATGTTCGTCGATGGCAGACCCCTTGGCCTGGATTTCCAACGTGGTACCGGCTTTTGTGAGCAAATGGACTTGCATGACGGAACTGCAACCATCCGCGAGGCCCTGGAGTTCTCTGCGATACTCCGCCAGGACAAGGACACTCCGCGCCAGGAGAAGATCAGCTATGTTGATAAGATCATCGATCTCCTTGAGCTCGAAGATTTACAGGATGCTATCGTTTCCAGCCTCGGAGTTGAACAAAGGAAGCGGCTTACCATTGGTGTTGAGCTCGCTGCGAAACCTTCTTTGCTCCTGTTCCTCGACGAGCCAACGTCTGGCCTCGACTCGAACTCTGCATACTCCATTGTCCGCTTCCTGAAGAAGCTGTCTCAGGCTGGACAGGCTATTGTCTGCACCATTCACCAGCCAAGCTCTATCCTCATTCAGCAGTTTGACATGGTTCTCGCCCTCAACCCCGGTGGAAACACCTTCTACTTTGGCCCCATCGGAGACAATGGCAAGGACGTGATCAAGTACTTCGCCGACCGCGGAGTCCAATGTCCGCCAAAGAAGAACGTTGCGGAGTTCATTCTTGAGACAGCGGCCAAGGGCGGACGTAAATCGAATGGAGCGAAGATTGACTGGAACCAGGAATGGCGAGACTCGGAGCAGAACAATGCCATCCTTGAGGAAATTGACCGCATCAATACCGAACGCAAAGAGGACAGACAACCGCCCGCGAAGGGTGAGGCGCGAGAATTTGCTGCTCCCGTGTGGCTCCAAACCACGACCTTGACCAAGCGCACCTTCATTCAGTACTGGCGCGATCCATCCTACCTGTACGGCAAGCTCTTCGTATCGGTCATCATCGGAATCTTCAACGGCTTCACCTTCTATAAACTGGGCAATTCGACGCAGGACCTCCAAGACCGCATGTTCACGGCCTTCATGGTGCTTGTGTTCCCGCCCACGATCGTCAACGCCGTCGTGCCCAAGTTCTACCAGAACATGGCATTGTGGCAGGCGCGCGAGATGCCGTCCAGGATCTATGGCTGGTTCGCTTTTACGACGGCGCAGGTGGTGGCGGAGATTCCGCCTGCAATTGTTGGTGCCGTCGTCTACTGGCTGCTATGGTACTACCCTACTGGGCTACCGACAGACACGCCCACGGCGGGTTACGTCTTCCTCATGACGATGCTGTTCTTCCTCTTCCAAGCCAGCTGGGGCCAGTGGATCTGCGCGTTCGCGCCCAGCTTTACCGTCATCTCCAACGTAAGTGTCCACCCGTCACGCAAACCGCAACACAATCAACGAGACAACAAACTAACGCGCACCAGGTCCTCCCCTTCTTCTTCGTCATGTTCTCCCTCTTCAACGGCGTCGTGCGTCCCTACGAACAACTCCCCGTCTTCTGGAAATATTGGATGTGCGTCTCCCTCCCTCCTCTCCCCTAAGCCCACACTAACCCGCAGGCACCCAGGTACTACGTGAACCCGTCAACCTACTGGATCGGGGGCGTGCTAGCCGCTACGCTGCGCAACCAACCTGTGCACTGCGCGCCAGCCGAGACAGCGCAATTCGACGCGCCACCAGGGCAAACATGCGGATCGTACGCCGGCGCCTTCGCCAGCGCGTCCACGGGCGCGCTGCTCAACCCCGAGGCCACAGAAGGCTGCATGTTCTGCCCCTACTCCAGCGGCGACGACTACCTCGCCACGCTGAACATCAGCGCCGACGACATGTGGCGCGACTTTGGCATTTTCCTTGCGTTCTGCATCTCTAATTGGGCATTGGTGTATTTTTTCGTTTGGTCGGTGAGGGTGAGGGGCTGGGGGTTTGGCTTTGCTGCTGTTTTTGGTGCGGTGGCGAAGGTGGGGAAGAGGCTTGTGAGGGGCGGGAAAGGGGGGAAGAGTGAGGGTGAGGGGAAGGCGGAGGAGTAGTGTCTGTGTGTGTAAGAGTTTGCGTTTGTGGGGAGAAGTTGGATGGGTAGATGGCGTTTTCTGGACGGTTGGGAATACCTTGGGATGGGGAGATAGAGGATAATTTGCTTAGAGAAGGGTGGATAGACGAGAGAGAAGACGGGCGCGGAGCGTACGAGTTACGGTGTTTACGGCCTGCTTGGGCTTACGCCTCTGCCCGCCTGCTGGAACAGATAACATAACTAATGGAGTGCATGACGTACTTGGATTCACGCATCCATTCATTCGCTCGTTCATGTGTGTACCACGCGTCTGGTGCCGCTGTTCTCACCGTGCATACTATCTTCAGTGGCGGGCTAAATTAAAGTCCTCATTAGCAGGCTATAAAGTATAAGGTGTAAGGTGCAAGGTGCAAGACATCGAGGCAGGTAGGCAGCCAGCCTAGTTCGCTAGCTTGCTATTATTTCGTAAGGGCAGTTACGACTTAAGAGGGGGTTGGTGTGATATATAGGACGGGTGTCATATTTATATATCATAGCTACATAACAGGAGGTGCCAGGCTGCTGCTGACGTAGACAAGAGGAGGTACCTACCTACCTACCTACCTACCTACCCATACTAACAACAACAGTAGCGCACAACATCAGCACCCAAACCAACCGCTAAGCACGAGCCTCAGCTTCATATCTACTACGTATGCAAAACTTGTAAACCTCACACACACATATCGACGACACACAGCACACAGGCAGAAACACCATATCACTCAAGCAAGAGGGACCGCGTCGCATCGCGTGTGACTTCATCAGATTCGGTTTTTCGCTACATGGCTACCGTGCTCGAGAAGCGGGTTGCGGCTTGCAGCACAGGAAGAAGAAGAAGAAGTAGAAGAGAAGAACGTAGAAGAAACGTAGTAACAAGAAGCCTGCTCCCACCACCACCACCACCACCACCGCTATCACTGCTACTAAGCAGCAACAGTAGCCGCAGCCACTGCAGCAGCAGGAGCAAGTAACCCCAAGCCCATCCCCTCAAAAACAAACCATACGCTCTCCAGAAAAAGAACAAGGAGCAAGACGCTTAACCCTGGAAAGCGCGGGCAGTCTTGTTGCTCGAGCCGGAGGAGCTGGAAGAAGAGGCGTCGGCGCTCTCCCAAAGCGCGGGGCCCGGGATCGGGTAAGACTCGACATCAGCATAGATGTTGAAGACGAGGCCCTTGTCAGCCGGCTTGTAGAGGGCGGTGCCCTTGACGCCGTTGTCCAGGGTCTTGGCGCCAGAGCCAGAGACCTTGACGTTGAAGCACTGGGGGTAGTTCTGGGCGCCGTTCTCCTCGCCCGCGGCGTGCAGGCCGATGATCTCGTGGCGCATGACGTAGTTGCCGGCCTTGAGGGCGGAGGGGATCGTCACCGTGGTGGAGTTGTTTTCGATCAGCTTGTCGGTGGCCCAGACCTGGGCGTCGACGTCGCCGGGAGTGATCAGGCCCTGGGCATCGACCTTGGTGAAGGACAGGTCGCCGACCTTCGCGGTCGTGCAGTCGCCCGTAGCATCAGGGCCACCGCAGGGGGCGAGGTACGTGATGATGGGGCCGTGGTGGGAAGTGGGCCAGCCGGAGGTCTGGCCGGGAGAGCCCCAGACGACGGAGAGCTTGGAGCCGGCGGCGGCGTCGAGGTAGATGGGCGCGGCTTCGGCGTCCTCGTGGCACACAATGTCGGCCTTGGCGTACGACTCGCCGGTGATGGGGCCGTGGCCGTAGCCGCCCGCCTTCCAGGCTGCCACCTTGGGCACCGGGTTGTAGTACTGGTAGTTGGTGTCCCAGCCGTTGTAGACCTTGCCCTCGCCGTTGGTGATCTGGGTGACGACACCGTGGGCAGAGACGGCCGAGGCGCCCGCAAGGGCAATGGCGAGAGTCTTGAAAGCCATAGTAAAGGTGTAGGTAAAAAAGGGTTTAGAAAGGCGGTAGAGATAGAGGTAGAGGTGTAGTAGTAAAGAAGCGACCGGCGCCGAGCAGATGAAGAGATAGATATAGAGGTGAAGAAAACGAACGATGAAGAAGAAGCTGCTGGATGAAGACGAAAAAAGAAAAACATCACCAGACCGACGGCCATGGTGATATATACCACCCACCACCCGAAGCACGCATAACAATCGGATCTCGCTACGCCGTTTCCAAACACCCGCCCACCAACGTGATTAACGGGCCGTCGGTGGAGCCGCAACCGCTCACTATAATAGAAACGGGATCGGCGGCACGGCCGGATTCTCCATCAATGGCGTCGCTGCGCACCGGCGCTTGCGGGCAGGCGATATTGCGTGGAGGAGCCCAGACGTCGCGCTGTGTGTGTGTGTGTGTGTGTGTGTGAGTGAGTGTTTGATAGCCCCCCCGTCAGGCCCGTAGATGAAACGGCTTGGCGGTCCGAGGCCCGTGTCACCGGGTTTCCAGACAAACGACGAGGCTACTGCGTGCCGCTCTGCCGCGCCTTTGTCCTTGCCGCGTGCCGCTGCCGCCGTGTGCCTGTCGTGCGGCTGCGTCTTTTCGCTTCTTGTCTTGTCTTTCCAGTCTTGGTGGTCGGCGTGCGGCTCATCGCGGCTCCTCCAGTGCCCCTTACCCCTCCCTTCCGCGCCGAGCCTCCGACGACTCCAACGCTTCCATCCCTGCGCTTACTCTGCACGTCGCTACCTATATGCCTCGCTGGCCGGCGACCGGCGCCAAGGGGGCATTGGGGGCGGCGAAAAGAACGCACGCAGCCAGCAAACACACAGAGGGCAAGCAGAAACGGGCTGCCATTGCCGCCACTGCTACCGCGCAGGCAGCGAGCGGTGCGTGCAGCACGTGCAGCGCGAGCCGACACGGGAGATGCATAAGCAGGTATCCCAGCACGGCCGGAAACGGAAATGACCTTGGGGGGTTAGGACGAAATCGCCACTGTTTGTTTCGTTTCTACGAGAGCTGGGTGCTCGAGCTGTCTTGTGCTGTGCTGTGCTGTGGGTCTTGTCGGCTTGTCTGCTTGCGACAGCGGCCCGTGATGGGGTGGGATGGAAGCTTGGTGAGTGATGCTGTAGCTCCGCAGCGGTGGGAACATGGGAATATGGGAACATGGGCGTTCGAACGGCTTCTAGACTCTGGGTGGTGGCAGATTCTCACATGAGGAGATGGACGGAAGGATGGATTCGAAGGCGATGCGGTCTGCAGAGCTGCGTGTTCAGCACCACCAAACAACAACAACAACGCATCACCCCTCCCGTCGGAGCAACACTCCTGTCGGAGCAACACTCCTCAAGCAGCAACGACCGCGGCCGTCTGCCTCCACCGCTCCCGCAACCCCGCCCCACCAGCCACCATGCCCAGGAAGCCCACCCACGCCTCGCTCACCACGCCCTCCTCCACGCTCCAGTGCACCGTCAACGGCGCGTACGCCAGGTTGCTGACCAGCTGGCGCCACCACGCCGCCGTCTCGACCTCTCTGCGCAGCCGGGCAGCCTGCACCGCGTCGGCGTCGTTGCCCTCACCCTGTCCGCTTTGCATGCCCTTCTTCTCCCCCTCCTTCTCTCCCTCCTTCTCTCCCTCCCCCTCCCGCTCCCTCTCCCGCTCCACCACAACCTCCCGCCGCCACTCCCACCCCAGCCGCACAAACTCCAGCGCCACATGCGCAGCCCAAAACCGTGAACTCCAGACCCACCAGCTAGCTTGCCTCTTGGCACCCCTCTCGCCGCTCCAGCCCTCACTGTTCAAGACGCCCTTACTCGCCAAATAGGCCCCGTTCTCCAGCACCTGGTACGCGGTATTCACCAGCACCTGCGCCCACGTAACAGCTTTAACAACGCCATCCCTCGGCGGCTGCACCCACGTCCCCCGCGCCCACACATACATGTCCAGCATTCCCCAGAGCCTTACAAAGACGCGGAAATCCGACACCAGGCCCGCGAACTTCTCGAGCGCCTCAGCCGCGCGCCCAAGCCGGCGCATGCTGGCGGGCTGCGCGAGCGTCGCCACCAGCGTCTCCCCTGGCAGCAGCGCGTCGCTCGCTTTCGCCGCCATGCCCAGCGCGAGCTTGTACAGGCGTGTTGTCAGCCGTGCCCGCAGCCGCGCGTGCACGAGCGTGAGCGTGTACGACAGCGTGCAGAGCGTGCTGTCGATGCCGGCGGGCGTGGCGAGCAGCGCTGATGCTCGCAGCAGCGTCGTGTCGGTGCGGCGGAGCGTGTGCGTGAGGAGGGCGCGTAGGCGCTGCGTTTGCGTTTGCGTGTGTGGTTGAGGGGTGGGCGATACGGCTTTGTCTGCTGCGGCGGCGGCGGGCGGCGCGGCCTTGTCTGCGCTGGAGGCTTCTTCGGCGCTGGTCATGTTGACGATGGCTGCGGTGGGTTGGTATGGAGGTAGGTAGGTCGAGGCCGAGTGTTGTAGGTAGGTCGAGGCCGAGTACCGTAGCCAGGTACGTCAAGGACGCGCAAGACGAGCTTCCAAGCAGACAGACAAACAAACAAACGAACGAACGGACAAATAGCTAAGTAGCAGGGTATGGTATAGCGAGGTCTAAACAAGCAGCAACAAGGACGAAACCAGGTATGTAGAGAGCAAGAAAGAAGACAAGAGACACGGTTGAGCTTCCAAGGCCATGCATGACCCGCATGTGCCTGCTTGCGCGCGCCCGAACCCGACGAGCCGAGGTTGCGCTGCGATAGCGGAATCGCGCGCCATCTAATCTGATCCGACCTCGGGCCGGGGATCGGGGGGTCGATGTTTTGTTCCATTCCATTGGTTTGCTTTGTTCATGTGTTGAAGACGCGTGGAGTGCTGTGGTGGTGTTTTACGCCTGTTTGTATGTGTTTGTATCTGTCTGTCTCCGTATCTCTCTCTACAACCAATTTCTGCTCATCTGTCTTTGGCAGTCTGTCCGGCATGTCTCATATCTCAAGCTTCCCAACCCATTCCCCTGCACCACAGCACAACACACCTACGCACCCCCCGCCTGCTTCTCCACAATATCGCGGTTCAGATTAATCGCCTCGAGGATCTTAGCCGCGCCCCTCTCGATCAACTTGGCCGCCACCTCGCGCCCAAACTCGTCGGCCTGCTCGCGCGTCACAATCGTGCGCGTCAGCTCCACCTCAGCCGCGTCCTTCCCGTCCAGACTCACAACCACGGCGCGCATAGTCAGCTGGTTCGACTCCTGCGGCGCGGCCGCGCCCCCGACTGGGTTGCCCGCCTGGTCGTACTCGGCGGCGGGCTGGACGCCCACGGTCGAGGTAGCAGCAGCAGCAGGGGCCCACTCCGTCTCGACGCCAATGGGGACGGAGCAGCCGCCCTCGAGCGTGCGCATAAGGCTGCGCTCGGCGAGGGTGGCGCGGGCGGTGCGCTCACAGCCGACGCGCGAGAGCAGCGCCTTGGTGTTCGCGTCGTCGTCGCGCGTCTCGATGGCCAGCGCGCCCTGCCCCACCGCGTGCAGCATGCCGCCCTCCTTCTTGCTGAGCAGCGCGGTGATGCGCCCACCCAGCCCGAGGCGCTTCAGCCCCGCCGCCGCCAGGATCAGCGCGCTGTACTGCGTCTCGTTCGGGTCGGTGCTGTCGAGCTTCGCGAGCCGCGTGCCGACGTTGCCGCGCACGTCGGCGAACTTCAGGTGCGGGTACAGGCGCTTGAGCTGCGCGGAGCGGCGCACGGAGGAGGTGCCGATGACGGAGTCGGGCGGCAGCGTTGCGAGGGTTGGGGGGTTGGGCGATGCGGCGAGGGAGGCCTTGAGCACGAAGGCGTCGCGGGGGTCTTCGCGGGGGAGGATGGCGGCGATGCTGAGGTTCGGGGGGAGCTGGGTTGGCATGTCTGGGGGACACCCTTCGTTAGCCACTATTTCAATTCACCACCTCACTACCAGCGCACCGCCATCACCATGACGCTAAACTCACCCTTCAAACAATGCACAATGAGATCCAGCTTCCGCTCCACCAACCACGCCTCCAGCTCATGCGTCCACAGACTCTTCGCCCCAAAATCATGCAGCGGCGTGACCTGGTTCTTGTCGCCCATGGTCGCCATGGCATGGATCTCGTACTTGCGCTCCGGCCACGCCTCCTCCAGCGCCGCCTTCACCAGGTCCGCCTGCACGCGCGCCAGCAGACTGCGCCGCGTGCCAATGTTCACGACGGCCTGCGTCGAGGGCGCCGCCGCGGGGGCGGTCGAGGTTGCCATTTCCGTGTCTTCGGTTGCCATTGTTGCGGTTGCGAGTGAGGGAGTGTGGTGCGTGGGTGTGCGTGTGCGTCGTTGCAGGAGCTGCGCTGGAGAGGATTTGCTTGCGCAAGCGGGGCGTCGGGTGGTGGTCGAGCGGCCGAGGCTGTGGGCGGTGGCGGCGCACATCCGCCCGCCGCCCCCGGTGGAGGAATCGGGACGCCGCCCGCCAGGCCGCGGCCGACTGCGGAGCACGAAATATCTACAATCACTGCATGTTTAGATTAGGGTATGATGAGAAAGTATTCATTTCATTCATTCGTTTAATTTATTCCACTATTCAGCAGAAAAAGGCAGCCGCATATCAGCAAGCCCGTCAGCTATGGACAGAAGAAAGTAAAAGAGCAACAAGCAACTACACCTTCTCGTCCTAGCTCAACACCAAATGAAGTACTGCAAGTCCATCGAATAGTCTTTCGCCGAAGCCGTCTTCCTTCGTCTCCTTCTTAGTCTTTAGCAAGTAAGCCTTCTCGGTGTGTCGTAGTCTTCAATCTTAGCAAGTAAACTCTTTTGTCTTTGTGTCGTCTCTTCACTCCAGCAGATGCCATTCCTTCAAGCCTGAGCAATGATGTCTGGGATGTGAGTCTCTGCGGCTTCCTCGGTCAGGGAGATGCCACCGTCGCTCTCCGCATCCATGTCGTCGTCCATGTGGGAGCTCTGAGCACGCATCAAACCAAGGTCACCGTCCTGCGCGGCATCCTGGGGGACATGGATGCCATTCGGAGTGGCATTACGAGGAACATGGATACCCTTCAGCATGGCGTCCTGGAGACCATGGATACCATTCCGTGCAGCGCTTCGAGAACCATGAACTCCCGTCTGCGGAGCACCCTTGGGGCCGAAGATGCCCTTCTCAGGCCAGACGAGGAAGTCACCCTCAGCAGAGGGCTTACGAGCCGGCTTCAGCAGTTCCTTGACGGCCATCTTGACGTTCGCGCGGATGCCGGGCGTGTTGTCGCGGATGCTGCCCCAGTCAGCCTCGAGGAGGTCGTCGTCGCTAGACGGTTCGACTCTGTAGAAGGCGCCAGTCAGGTCGGCTTGGCGCTCAACCTGCTCTCTAGCCGTGGCAGTGGTAACCCAGGTGTCGCTGGAGTTAGACGAGTCGCTCGAGCTCGACGTTTCCAATGTCTGCATCGTGCTGGATCTTTGGAGCGGCACCGGCCTCATGCCGATGGTGCGCAGGGTGTTCGCGTTGGAGATGGGCGTGTTAGCAAAGTCGCTGAGTTGTAAAGGTTCCGCCAAATCAATGGCATCGTCGATCAAGGCAGTGGCACGAGCCTGTGATACGTTCAGTAGACATCTAATCGAGACAAGGGAAGCTTGACTTACTCTGAAGTGAGCTTTGCAGTGGTGACAGAAGGTGGACTTGCAAGGCGGATACATGATAGCCTTGAGGCGATCATCGCGGGCCCGGTCCTCATTGGCGCTGTCTTCGTTGGGGTGGACTTCATTGGGACGACCTCCGTAGGCTACATCCTGGACCCCCGCCTCTTCATCCTGAGGTTTGGCTTGAGCCCGACCACTGACTAACAAGCCGAACAAGTTAGCAGCTGTCCTCAGCCTAGCAATGACCATTGTGAAAACCGTACTTAGCGTGAACTTGGGTTTCTTATCAGCCTTGTCATCAACGCACTGATTACCGGGATGGAGCTCCCTGATTTTGTCGCGCAGGTTCTGCTTCTGAAGCTTGAGGAGTTCAATCTGGCTGGGAGTGTAGTCTCCGTTCTTGGCCTGCTCGACGACGGACTTGCTGTGACCGAGCTTCTCGAGCTGAATGTGAGGAGGGTCGTCGTCGTTTAGCTCCCATATGTCGTTGTGCTGCGCGATGCCCTTCCATGGGTCGCCGCCAAACTCCTTGTCTTGCGTGCAGATGTAGACCCAGCCGCAATCTGGCACGCGTCCGCATTGCTGACAAGCAACATTGTAGGCGCGTGCCATGGTGGTGTGAGTACAAGTGCGGGCGAACATAGCGGAGCGACGCTTAGTGTGGGCGACCATTTTTGCACAGTGCGAAGCGATCAGTTGGGGGGTTGGAGCTGGCGAGAGTGAGATGTATTCTTATAGAAGGCGTGAAGTTGTGCCGGCGCCACTTGTGTTAAATACGCACCTTTTTGGTCTGTGAAGGGGATTGCCCTTTCAGTGTGAGCATCGTCTGCGGCAGCTCTCCACGCGTTGAGGTTGAAATGGGTTAACGACTGGCAAAAGGCGAGCGACTTGGCTTTTGACCGGGATGAGCCAAGGACAGAGACGGCAGACAAAAGACAGAGGGCGTGTGTGGTGAATGTGAGGTTCCTTCCTCATCGGGAGTGGACGCATTAACCACCACAACAAAGCCTTTCTCTGCTGAGACACGATGCATTGTGTTTTTGATAGGTCGTGAGTCGTCGCATTCTTATACATGACACGTTCCGTCTTGTCTCCCGACATTCCAATCCCTCGTGGCCGCCGCAGCAAGGAGCGTCTGCCATGGCCGTGGGGTCGTAGTACTTAGCTTCTGGGTCCTGCAGTGAATATAAGTCCACGCCATCCGCAGCCTGGGTTCAGTTCCAATTGAGTAGTGTACGAAATGCGCTTACAGGGCTGTTAAGTCGCAACACCGACTCTTATCAATGGTGTGAAGCAGCCACCATATTAACGTATACCTACCGCATACCTCGTAGACCCATTCAACGCGAGCCCCACGCCACTATCACAATCCACAAGCTCTTCTCAATCGCGCCTCGCCGCGCCCCCTCCCGACAAGGCAAATTCGACAGCAGCGTGCGGCGTCCTGGACGGCGGACAAAAGCCGCGACGTCGTCGGCGACTCCCACCCCCGCCCCAGCTTTTCGGCAACCGGCCTTCTCCGCAACTCAGCAGCCGCCGAGGCCGGTGGCTGAACACAACAAACACCAGCCCATCACTCATACGAGAGCTCCGAGTCCGCAACTCTTTCGCCCGATCAATTCCACCGAGGCGCTCAAGGGCCTCCTCCCCCAAACCAACCCCACGCTGCGCAGCCGTCCGTTAACGTCGTCGTTGTCCGTTATCGCCGTCGCCACGCCACCAGCAATCGCGGCAGCAGCAGCACCACCACCATGTCGGTCAAGTTTGAGAAGGAGACGATCCGGAGCGTCGGCGGGGCCGTCGCGCCCGGCGGCAAGCAGCACGAGGGCCTCGTCCACGAGGTCGGCGAGGCCTTGACCCGCGGCGGCGGCGCCAATGGCTACCTGGCAGTGAGTATCATATCCGGGGGGCGGACTTGAGAGTCGCGCAAAGACAAGGGCGCGAAAGCTGAGGGCTGCGGCAGGCGTACATGAAGCAGCTGCAATCGAACCCGCTGCGCACCAAGATGCTCACGTCGGGCACGCTGTCCGGGCTGCAGGAATTCCTGGCCTCGTGGATCGCGCACGACAGGAGCAAGAGCGGGCATTACTTCACGTCGCGCGTGCCCAAGATGGCGCTGTACGGCGCGTTTATCAGCGCGCCGCTCGGCCACTTCCTCATCCACATCCTGCAGAAGATCTTTGCCGGGCGCACCAGCCTCAAGGCCAAGATTCTGCAGATTCTCTTCAGCAACCTGGTCGTAAGTTGATTTGTTTGCCTGGCTTGGTCCGAGTTCGCCCGCGCTGATCGCAGCACCACGCTTTTCCCCCCGCAGATCTCGCCCATCCAGAACACCATCTACCTAACGTCGATGGCCATCATTGCGGGCGCGCGCACCTTCCACCAGGTCCGCGCCACCGTCAGGGCCGGCTTCATGCCCGTCATGAAGGTCAGCTGGCTGACATCGCCCGTCTCGCTGGCGTTTGCGCAAAAGTTCCTCCCCCAGGAGACGTGGGTCCCCTTCTTCAACATCATCGCCTTCGTCATCGGCACCTACATCAACGCCCACACCAAGAAGAAGCGCCTCGCCGCCCTGCGGAGGAAGCACTACGGCGACGGCCGCAGCCAGAGTGGCCGCGACGACTACGACAGGCGCGGCTACTAGGCCGGCCCATCGCTTCGGCGGTAGCGGAAGCGGAGGCGGAGGCGGATGCGGTAGGGGCGGTGGTGATGGTGATGATGATGGTGATGGTGGGGCGCGCGTGCGCATGTGCGCGCGTTATACGTGCCTGCGCTTGCTGTGCGCGCCCGTCTTGTGTCAGGCCGAGGCGTCCGCGTCCGCGCCACGACAACATACCTACGTGCGCTTCTTCACGGCCGGAGCGGCGCGCAAACTGCAGCGAAGACTCTCCGCCGCATGCGCCCGTCACGACTTTCTTTTTGTTTTTCTCTCGCAGCTGCCTTTTTCTCCTTTCAGGTACGAATGAATCGAACGATATATCCCCTTTTCCCTGCGTTTGCGCGGGATGCTTCCTGCTTCCTGTGCTTGCGCGGGATCTCGCGTGGGGAGCTTCAGAATCCGTGACGCCAATTGCCTGATCCCCTCCCATTCATTCATCACCTATATATACACTTGCATCCGCGCGTGTCTTGGTGCCGGTATCCCCACCTACCAACCCGTTCCCGCTCCTGATGCGTCATCGAGCACCGCCATACCGGATCCCTGACTGTGTTTTACTGCGGTAGGTAGTGGGGTTCATGTGTGCTCGTGCTGCTGCTGTCCATGGCATGGCATGGGCTGCGGCTGCGTCGCTGTGCCTGTGCCTGCATCATACATACATAGGTATTGTTCTGTTCACGCGCCCGCCCATGACACGGCCTAGCTAAGAAAGCCACCGTGTGGACTCCAGTCTAAGCCAAGCAAGTATTTATTGTATTGACGTGAGGAGAACGCTTTCTGCATTATACCACCACAGTACATACATACATAGGTAGCAGCAGCGACCTCCCCAACCCACCAGACCAGTCCACAACACAAAACCAAACCTTGGACCCACACAGTGCAACAAGCAACGAGAGCACACCATCAAGACGACAGACTGGTTGGTCGCGAGCGTATAAAACTATGCCAGTGCTATTTGCGTGCAGTGGTTGCATCAATGTTTGCGGTATACCTAAACCTACCTAGCGCTACGTTCCTTCCCTTCCCTTCCGTTTCTATAATAGTGCCTAATGCAGTTTCTCTACGACGGCACGACGCCAATAGGCGTGGCGTGCCAGTCGCCCTGCCATTTTGCCCAGCCGGCGCGGGCGCGGAAGCGCGTGCTTGCGGGTGGGGGTGGGGAGGAGGGTGCTGTTGCTGTGGCTGAGGCTGCGGTTGGGGCTGCGTCGATGTCCCTGTGGGCGTGGGGTGGTTAGTGTGGTGGTTGGGTTGGGGTTGTGGGTAGAAACGAAAGAGAAAGAGAGAGAGAAAGAAAGAAAGAGAGAAAGAAAGAAAGAGAGAAAGAAAGAAAGAGAGAAAGAAAGAAAGACAGACAGACGAACACACAAGAAACAAGGGCACTTACATCGCGTCCTCCCCCTCCTCCACCACCATCTCATCCTCTTCCTCCTCCTTCCCCTCCACCTCCCTCTCCCTCTCCTTCGCCTCAGCTACCCCCTCCCCCACCCCCTCCTCCGCTCCCCCCTCCACCGCCTTCCCCTTCTCAGCCGCCGCCGCCGCCTCAAAAACCGGCAACCACGCATCCTGGAACTCGTCCTCCCCAGCCCTCAGCAGCGCACGCGCAAGCCTACGACACCAGAAGCGGCCGGGCTGGAGCATGGCGACGCGCATAGCCGCGTCTCTGGCATTGCGGCGGGCGGAGGCGGTGGGGAAATATTGCTCTTCCGCCTCTTCTTCACCTTCGTCTTCGTCTTCGTCTTCGTCTTCGTTGTCGTTGTTAGAGGAAGTGGACGAGGAAGAAGGGGATGAAGAGGTGGGTGGAGAAAGGAAGTCGAGCAGCCAGCCTAGCAGCCCTGCCATCGTCCCGTCTTCTTTCGGGACTGTGCCGATGGGTGAGGGCGCTGCGAGCGCGGCGGCCATTCGCGTCGTTAGTGCGTGCATGAGCGGGGGCAGCGGCGCGCGGAGGCGCTGTAGCAGGGGGTCCCACACGAGGTGGGCGCCGGAGAGGGGGGCGTTGGGGCTATGCGGTCGTTAGTGTCTGCATCAATTCCAAGGAACTCTTTGTGGAATGCGATATAGAAGTTGGTGTCTTGGATTGGAGGGTTGGTTTTGGAGAAGGAAAGAGGGACGTGGGAGGGACGTACGCATAGTCAGAAGGCACGAGCAGACGCTCGCCCACCAGCACGTCTGCCAGTGCTGTTGCAAGTGCATCCACGTCAGGCAGCCGCTTCGACTTCTTCTTTTTCTGCTGCTGCTGAGGGCTTAACAGCACGCTCGCGAACTGCAGTGCCGCAGTCGAGGTGGCTGATTTCGCTGCCGCGGCGCCCACGGCCTTGATCTCCTGGCGGCGAGCACTGAGATACGCCTTCAGGGCCGCGCAGACATGGTCAGCGGCACCAAGGCCATCGCCAGCACTGCGCTGCTGCTCTTTCGGCTGCTCTTTCGGGGGCAGCACAACGGCGTCCAGCTTCTGCCAATAGTGCTCCCACAGCCAGGCGAGGGCGTGCTGGGTGGCGCGGCGGAGGCGCCGCAGCGACGGCAGCTCTTCGTGCGTGGCTTCGTGGCGGAGTTCGACGAAGCTGCTGGGCATGGAGAGGGCGGCTGCCATGTCGTACATGGAGAGTTTGCGGAAGGAGTGCTGGACCGTGTCGCAGAAGCCTGTTACGAATCTGGAGGCGGGGAGGTCTGAGTTAGTGCTTGCATGATCACAATGCGGATGTGGTGGTGGTGGTCTTGATGGTGTTGTCTTTCTCCATTGTTACCAGCGCAAGAGACACAACCCACCTGTTGAAAGCAGCAGAATACGCGTTCCTGACCGCCAGCGCCGACGTCCCGGCCATCTCATCCAGGCGAACAGCATCCACCAGCGACGCGGTCGAGTCAATCGCATGCGGCAGCGTCGCGCGCCGCTTCCACGCCGTCACCTACACGCACACGAGACATAAGCCTATGTACAAGCCGAACAGTCCATCCAAACGCAACCATCACTTTAGAACCATCACCGGCAACGACGATGTTTTTCTTCTTACCATGTTCACCGCCTGCAGGCGGCGGTCGTCGTGGCCATCGTGCCGGTGGTACAGCCAGTCGCGCACGCGCAGCAGCTCGGCGCCATCGCGCCACGGAGTCACGAGGAAGCGCGGCATGCCTTAATTAGCAGCGCGACGAGCACGTCGAAGAGCGGGCAGCGGGTTGAACGAGGCGGGCGGGGCGGTGTTCTTTGCTCTGCGCATCGGCGGCGGCGGCGGTAGCGGTGGAGGCGCATCGGCAAACCTTCTGCCTGCAACTCGCACCCGCACTTGTTCGTTTCTCGAACGACGAACTAACCTTAGCACAACAACGCACGCACAACAAGCCGCCGTCTCAAGATCCTCACGTCCCTTTCTCCTGATCCTACGTAGTACGAGGTGGTCGGGCACGCAGGCGTGTCCGTACCTACCTACCTACCTACGAGGACTCAGGACTCCGTATGCGTGCGTGGTAGAGGGAGTGAAGTGCGGCGGCGGCGGCGGCGGCGGCGGCGGCGGCAGCAGCAGCAGTCGCACCACCACCAGCTCAGTGACCGTAAGTGAGCGAGTGAGTGCGTAAGTCACAAGCAGCGTTGCCACGCTGCCTTACAGCTCCCACTCCCACTCCTCACTCCTCACTCCTCACCTCGCTCCCATCCATCCATCCATCCTTTCCCCCTTCCCCCTTCCTCCATCCTCCATCCTCCATCCTCCACCAGCACAAGGCCCAGCACAAGGCGCACCCCACCCCCTCCCCTCCTCACACCACCACCACTAGCACAGACGCCCTCCTCCCTATCCCTGTCCCTACTCCCTACACCCTAAGCCCGTAACACGGACACAAACACAAGCACGAGCATACACACACACACACCCAACCATCCATCGCGCACCCACGCGCCACAGGGCCCTCGCAGCGCAGGGTGCCCCATATGAAGTAAACAACCAGCGCAAAGCAAAGCAAAGCAAAACGAGCACTCTAGCGAGCAGCGAGTCTAACCAGCGACAGACCGCCCGGACGCTAAAGCGCTGCTACTGTTACGAGTGTACGAGCGTGAGCCCTGGCCCTGGCCCTGCCTGCTGGATGGATGGACCCGGGCGCGCGGTCCCTCCGGATCCTAGGTGATCCTGAGGAGGCGGCGTGGGCTGAGGGCTCGTTCGGCTTGGGGGTGGTTGCGTGGTTGGGTGTGGTTTGGCTGTGCCTGTGTGGGTGTGGGAGGGCGCGCTGGTGTGCGAGAGCAGGAAGAGGAGGAAGAAGAGGAGGAGGAGGAGGAGGAGGAGGAGGAGGAGGAGGAGGAAATGATCCTCTGAGTACCGTAGTCCTACTTTGCGTGCGCGTGTAGGAGGTGCCATGGTAGTGGCTACAGGGCTACAGTACGTACTACGTAGAGCACAACCACGCACCGACTCTACTCTGCCCACCGGCACGTCCGGATCCCCGTACCTACGTACTGCACTCGCTCGTACGTCCTAGGTAGGTAGCCCGTTTCCTTTCGCCTCGCCTCGCGGCCTCACTCTCCTCACCTCACACCCGCCATCAGGCCCCAAGCAAGCCTCAGGCCCACCGCCGCGGATCCGGTTCGCAGCGTCTCCCTGTGGCGGCGCACAGAGCAGACAAGCACACCTACTCTACACACGCCGTAGTACTCCTAGCAGCTAGTAGCAGGACTCTACTCCTACCCTACCCTACCCTACCCAGGCGTGCTAGCACAGAGTCCGTCCTCGTAGAGTAGGTCGAAAATCCTCGCCCGAAAACCAGGGGCCTACGGCTCCACTCTCGGGCGGTGGTGCGGCCGGTGCCCGCCAGGCGGTTCATCGGCGGGCGGGTTCGGGCTCGGCGCGGCGACGGCGGCGGCGACGGCGACGGCGAGTCCCTGGGCCCACTCCCACTGGTGCCACCTCCGGGCTTCCTTCTTCTTCTTTTCCTTCTCCACGCTAGGGCTAGAAGTAGCGTGCTAGTGTGTTTGCGGACTGGCGTCGTAGGTGGTGTGGTAGTGTGGTGGCTGGTAGCTTTTTGCTTTGGCTGGTAGGGTTAATCGTAGGCGTAGCTTTGACTTGTGGCTCTGGCTCTCTTCCTCTTCTCCATGCCATGCGGTAACTAACTACGTAGAGTACTCTAGAGTACTCGTAGAGTCGGCGCAGCTCGGCGCGGGGGTGCTGCCGTTTGCGCCTAGCTTGCTTGGTGCGGGTTGAGAGTACGAGTACGGAGTACGGTGGCAGGAGTGGAGAGAGGGCTGGCAGTGGCACTGGAGATGACGGCGCTTGGGTTCGATGTTCAATGCTGCTTGTGGTGCTTGCTTGCTGGGGCCCCAGCCACGCCTGCGCCAGGGCTAGAGTAGATAGAGGGTGCGAGCACGGCGCCTAGTGCATGAAGAGGCGTGAGTCGTGATTACGGTTAGGCGGGCATGTAGGAGAATGAATGCCGAAGTTGGTAACCTGCTTTTGCCTTGAGTTGCCTTGAGTAAGAGTTGCCTTGACCAGGCACGGTCATGCCGCTGCCGCTGCCGCTGCCGCCGCTCTTGTTTCCGTTTTGCTGCTGCTCTAGATCAAACAACCCGCACCGCGGCACCATCCACGCCGACAAGGCGCAGCCTGGCAATCGGTTGTTTGTTTCCATGCGGGGCGCGCTAGAGTACCAAGCGCGGGCAGCAGAGCGGCTAAGCAAGTTAAGCCTCGCTAGCCTCATACGTCTGTAGCAGTAAGTACGTAGCGCCTAATGAACAAGCAGAAGAAAAAACACCTAACCTACGTCTAGAGTACTCTACTACGTACAGTCTACACGTAGACGCGCGCTAGCGATCAGGCCGCCCGGGCGCCGCCACTAATCGTAGGAGTGGTACGTCGTGCTCTAGGGTAGATGGGGCGTAAGGATGGGAAGGGAAGCCCTAGCTACTTTACTCGACGTAGGACGCTTGTGCGAAGACTACGCCTAGCGCCCCCGTGCTGCAGCATTCTGGCGCGCTTCTGGCGCCGGTGTGTGGGATGTGGGACCTGCGGTGCTTGGGCCTTGGATCCTGGAAGGCGCCCCGCTCCTCTGCGGTGGTGGCCTGTGGGGTTGGGTGTTGTTTTGCTGAGATTGTTACTGTAGCAGCGGCACAATATAGAGTGTGTTCGTTCATTGCCAGTGCGTGCGGTCGTGCGTGCAACTTGTTTCCGGCAGGGCGCGCTCGTTTGAAATAGACGTACAGGGCGCAGGCGCGGGCGGAAAAGCGAGAGAGCGGAAAAAATCAGGACGATGATGATGAGTGATAGCTCCCGAGGTACGACGAGCGTCTTCCCCACCACCATTGACCACGCTCCTCGGCCATCTCGCCTGCTGCGACCGGAGGAGGCCGGACGGCACGCATCCTCCCAACCTTACTCCTACGTATTTCGGATTTAAGTGCGGAAAAGCAGAGAGAGTCAGACCAGGCGCAAGGTTTCAGGCACGCCGCACCGCACCGCAACGCAACGCACGCGCGCGCGAATCCCCATCTTGGCCTGACCCGTGCCAGCCGTGCCAGAGCCAGAGCCAGAGCCAGCCCACTGCCCAGCAGCCCAGCCCAAAGCGCATCCCATCCCAAATCCCACCATCCCGGCGTTGCTGCCGTCCAGCCGTGCCGTGCCGTCCGGAGTAGGGTATAGTGCCAGCGCTATGTACAATATAGCTCGGCCGACGTTTTCTTTTCCGGCCTCGTTTCTCGAGACATGCATGGATGGAGATGACTCGCTGTGCCCGCTATCGTCGGCCGCAACACCACCACCTTCACTATTACTGTTGTAACGCTGGCAGCACGCGCTCGTGCCGCAGACGGGGCAGAGTAGAGTAGAGTACGGAGCACCAGAGCGAGCGAGTACGGCTGGTCCGCGTAGGCTAGAGTACCTACTGTACGATGGACGAAGGATGGAAGACAGAGGCACCGGTACCGGTACGGAGTAGAGTACTCTGCTCTGCAATGCAGTAAGTGCAGTGCTAGCGCAGGCGCTCGCACAGTACCTGCTCCTCGCAGCGTGGCTTGGCTTGCAACTGCGAGCAGGGCGCCAAGTACACACCCCCAGCACACCACGCACTCTACTCTAGAGGACCGCCACCGGCACGGGAGGGCAACCACGGTAGCGAGCCAAGCGGGACGCTACTCTAGAGTACGATCGCGATCACGATCACAAGCTCCAGCCCGCTCGACCCTAGAGTAAAGTCGAGTGCTGATGACTTGGTTGCGTACGAGTATTTGCGGTGGTTGGGTGGCACATACCCATAGCAGGGTGGTTGGAAACCTGCGTAATTAGTTTTTTCCTGTTCTTGTCCTTGTCTTGTGGTGGGACGCGGGCGAGCGAGTGAGCAAGTGAGCAAGTAAGCAAGCAAGTACGAGTAAGCGGGGAAGTGCGAAATAGAGTGGTTGGTTATTCGAATCGCATCATCATCATGGTTGCATCGTCCTGTACGCATACTCTACCGTACCTAGAGTAGAGCAAAGAGGGAGTGGAGAAAAACAAGGTCGTTAGCTCCAATTGCTCTAGGTTTATTTTGTGCGTGGTTGGCTAGATGTTCTAGACGGTAGTGCGCGGGTAGAGTGGTTAGAGTGGTTAGGTACGGGTACTCTGCTCTACGTGAAGTAGAGTACTCGTACGTAGAGTACGCACCAGCAAATGGCTGGAGAGAAGGATGAACGAATGAACGAATGAGCGAACCACCGCCGGATGGATGGATGGATGGATGGATGGATGGAATGAAGGAAGGAAGAACAATCTACCTAGGTAGAGTAACTAGCGACCCAAAATCACCCTACCCATACTTCAGCTTAGTAACAAGCAAAGGCAAAAAATCCAATTCACGTTTAAGCTTCCAACCAACAAAATCTTCAGAAGACGATCCTTCTTATTTTTACTTCAAAAGCTAACTAACTGACCGACCACGCTGTTCGCGCCGCCGCTCATTGGGGGGGTATCTCTAACAAGAAAGACGCCGTTCGTCGTCGGACCCAGGCCCTGGCCCAACTCTAAGCCCGCCACCACCACTACTAACTACTGCTTCGCCATCATCGTCGCCGCCGCCGCCGCCTCGATCCACCCCAAGGATCCGTTGCCCGCCTGATGATGAGTGATCGTGAAAGTCCGACGAAGGAAATTCTGTCCTTCGCCGTCATGTCGCGCTGGCCACTACTGCTCTTCAGATAGGAGAGAGTAGGCGCGCTATCTACAAGCCAAACCAAAAATCAAAAACGCCATCGCTATGCATGCTGTATGTATATTCCGTCCATCATCGTGAGAGAGAGGGAAAAAAAAGGGGTAAAAGGTTGGGTGGAGTGAATTTTCGCCGTCGCCGGCGTCAAAAATGGTCGTCGTTTCGTCGCCGCTCTCGCCCGCAAGCAAAAGAAACGCACTGCGCAAAGCTTAACCCTAGCACTGGGCGCGGTGGTGGTGCGGCAGCCAGCCATAGCCCAGCCCCATCATCGGCTGCTTCGCCGCCTGGTGCTGCTGTTGCTGGTGCTGTTGGTACCACCACTCGGTCGCGTACGTCGAGTCGCCAGCGTCCAGGTTCTCGAGCACGAAGCCCTGGCCCGCCATGTCGGTGGGCATGACCACCGCCGGTGCCGCCGCCGCCGAAGCCGGGTGCAGCGTCGACCAGCGGTCGACGGTAGCGGGGGCGGGCGGCTCCTCGACGCTCGACTCGCTCTCAGAGCTGGCGCTGTCGTCCGTGTCGTCGTCGTCTTCATCCTCTTCTGGCTCATCCTCATCCTCTTCCTCATCGTCATCGTTTTCCTTCTCCGCCGGTGGCTGCCACGTCTCTTCCAACTTGAGGCCCTTGCCCAATCCCGACGTCAGCATTGACTCGTAGCTGGGCGGGTCGTACAGCCCCATGCCGACAAGGACCGTCTCGGGCTCCCTTGCGTCGTCGTCGTCGTCGGCCATGTAGTCCGAGGCGTTGTCGTCAGCCTGCATCGAGGAGAACTCCGACGAGGAGTTCGAGTCGAGGCGGGGATGCGAGGTGGGCTGTGCCGATGGCGCCGCCGCCATCGAGGTCCAGTCTTGTTGCGACGCCATAGGCGGGAATGATGTCATGGCGAACGTCGAGTCGGGCGTGCAAGGGTCTTGCCAAACAGGGAATGGCGTCGGGTCCATCGACACATCAGGGCTCCCGATGCTCGACGGTGGATAGTTCCGTTTCCTCTCGGCCAGGGCTGAGACGTAGGCCACGGCCGACGACGACGGATACGGTGACGTCTGGTCGGGGAAGCCGTAGGAGCCGGTTTGGCTGCACAGATCATCGGCCGGGCTGGAGATGTAGGATTCCGGGTAGTACGACGTTGTGGGATGCCAGCTGACGGGGCGATTGTTGGAAGAGAAGGAGGACGAGTCTTGTTGGCCGAACATCATCTCCCAGTGGTCGTCGAGGCCGACGTACTTTTTGACGGAAGAGGTGGTCCGGCGGCGCTGCTGCAGGGCCTTGGGGCTGTTGTGGGAGCTGCGCGGCTTCTCGACGCGAGAGGAGCGCTTGGAGGAGGTGGAGGTGGAGGTGGTGGTGCGTGGGGAGATGTCAATCATGGTGGGCGGTTGTTGTTGTTGTTGTTGTTGTTGTTGTTGTTGTTGTTGTTGTTCCTGTTGTCCATAACCAAGGGCCATTTCGGACGAAGAGCGCCCACATGAGAATATATGGGAATGGCTTCCAAGATACGTGTACACGGAGACCAGGGGCTGAGGCAGCTAAAGGATCATTAGGTCGGAGCACGATCAGACAGACATGGGATTACTCGATGCGTGGATAGTGTATACGGCGGCTCGTGGGCTGTACTAGGGTCTTGTATGCTCGGTGGTACTCCCGCCTAGGGCCAGGGCGCGAGGAACCCATTTACGGGGATGGCAGCAGGTCAAACCGACTAGTTGGGAGCAGGCAGCCGGTGTGGCACGGGCTGGCAGGGTGATCTTTAATCATGATCGCAACCGGGAGGGGGCCGTGCTGGTGCGGGTATGTATCATGGCGCAACGGAGCAGGCTGCCGCATGCGCTGGTTCGGCGGGCTCGTGGCTTTAGGAGCGGTCAAGGGTGCGTGGGTGGCACCAGCGTGCCGACGAGGGCGATGGCGCATGAGGCTCGGCACACGGGGCCAATCGTACGAGCATCAAAGGGCCGACCGCTTTCCAGAATGCAACGGCCGAGATTGCATGAAACGGCCTGTCAGCCGCACCGCGAACGCGCGTACGAGCGTGGCGGCCAGATCGTGTGCGCGCCCGACGATTGGGGTGCAGCCTGGCGTGCAGAAGCGCCCTAGCTTCCTGGCCCTCCCCCCTGCACCATGATCGCCCGCGCGCGGCCATGGGATCTGGAGAAGAGCGGGGGCCTGGCGCCCGTGCAGAGTCGCTTGGCTTGTCGGGTGAAGCTTTTATTTGTTGTTGTGGCTGTTGCGTCCGTCCGTTGCAGTGTGTTGCTGCCGGGGCCGCGGGGATGAACTTTCCATGATGACCATCATGACGGCATTGGCGATGGCGGTGCATGGGTTCCCGTGGCTCATGGCGGCGGCGGCGGTGGTCGTGGTAATCCACGCGGTGGTTGGTGGTCACTACTGGCGGGCGGTGGTGGTGGTCGTCGTCTCCTCTTTTGGGTGGAGCTGGGCCGGGCGTCGCTGACACGCTGCACCGCTGGCGGAAATGGGCAAACACAGGTTCTAGACCGGTTCGGAGTACTCTCGCGCAGGGCTGCCGCTTTTTTTTCTTTGACTCCTTGACCTTGAGCAGCCCCTCCGAGTCAGCACACCGACGCTTCCACGATCCCTCCCCTCGGCGGGCAGCACCGTGTCACGCACGCGGCGCCCGGGCGATCCCAATCTCTGGCAACGGGCATCCAGTCAACCAACGCACGCCGTAGATCGCCAGCCCATATTCGCTCACTCCTGCGGCACGAAGCGTAGCAAGGCCTCCGTGCTTGTGGCTGACGTGCGGCCACAAAAAGCATCGTCATAATCATCCGCAATCCGCTTCCGCATCCCTCTCACTTCATCATCGTTGTCACATCGTCATCCCCATCCTCGACCGACGCTAGCAAAATAGCAACAATAATAAAGTAATAATAATAGCAATAAGCTGGCTGATGATGGACCGGTGGATGGATGAAATGGCTGGATGGCTGATGAATGGCTGCTGCTGGGGCTGGGGTCCCTCGGCTGGATCATGTATGATGGATCCCATCCATCTGGCGGTAGGCAAAAGGTCGCAGTCGCAGTAGTGGTACCCACCCGCGTTGCAGTGTGTGGGCGCTGATCACGGCGGTCGGCCACAGCGTGCGACATTGGCGGGCTGCAAGAAATTTTCCGCAGCAGCAGCAGCAGCAGCAGCAGCAAGCGTGCAAGCGTGAAGCAGCAACAAAAGAGGAGCAGCAAGCAGCAGAGCAGCAGCAAACGGCTGCGTGACGCCGAGCTAGGCAAAACGGGCAAAGCGGGTCGCGGGTTTCGTTCTCCTTGGCCGGTGCTTATCAAACTCTACGGGCCCATGCTTTTTTGGGTTTTTCCATTTTTTTTTCTTCTGCCCTTGCGCGGAGGAGTCGTCGTGGTCGGCACGGAGGAGTGTTAGCTAGCGTGACCCTGATACAAGTAGCCGGGCGTGCCGACACTCAGTGCCCAAGGCTTCCCTCCCCCCTGGGTCCGACAACTCTATTGTTAACATATAGCGCCGGCCAGGCGAAACCCGGCCGCCCGCGCAATGCAGACGTCAGTCGCCAATATTATCAGATGCGGCATGGACAGATTGCATCTTCATCTCTCAACTGCCGCGGGCGGGGACGGAAGGCCTTCACGCCCGCTGATCCACCACCACCACTTGAACCGAGGCCCTTTCGAGACCTTCTTCGTTTTTTTTTTTTTTTTTTTTTTTTCCTTCTTTTTTTTTTTCTCGCTTGTCCACACGACCCCTCTCTTCTTTGCTTCATCATCGGCGTCCCCCCTGACGCGCCGCTAATAAACTCGCAGCCGCGATGGCCGGTCAGTCAGACAGGCGCATGATGGGATTTGATTGATTGAGCAGCGCTTCCAATATCACCATGGTCGCTTTGCCAAACGGTCGTCAGCCTCCGCGCCCCGCCATTGGGCGTCACTTACATAGGCGCCCCTCGTCCTCCAACACACGATCCGAGCATGTCAGATGGCGTGCAGGTCAGGTACCTCAGGTACAATATACCCGGCACCGCCGCCCCCATCGCATCCATCCACCCATCCATCCACTCATCTGCAGCCCTCCCACCTCGCCACCGTGCTCTTGTTTCGGCACTTTGCAGCGCCGTGTGACTCGCCAGCCCGCCCGCCCGCTTCCGCACGTAAGCAGCAACCAACAGCGAGTAGCTGGCACACACAGTCGTCTCTGCCTGCCCGTTGTGCCGTTTTTGCACCACCCCTGTTGGCCTAACCCTTGTGCCCACTGCCCGCCTTGCCCTTGCCCTGCCACTCTCTGCCACTCCTGCCCCTCAGCCCATGCCACCCGCTTTGTCCACCAGCTTTTGCCCATCCCATCCCGATTTTCCCATTCCATCATCATCGTCGACGCACGGCACTACTCCTCCAACCATCCACACCCACCCCCTCGCGCGCACGCACGCACGCTCACTCACACGCGCAACGCACCAGCCAGCACCGGGGCCGGCCTGCCCCAGCACCAGCACCAGCAGCAGCGAAAGCGCGAGAGCCGAGCAGTGCAGCGACGGGTGGTGGTGAAGGTGCACCGAGCGAGGGCAATCAGCGGCCAGCGCCGCCACCGCTACCGCCGCCCGTCGGGGTCGTCAGGTCGTCGTCGCATCGTCGCATTGTCGCATCCATCACCGCGTCGTCGCATATTATTGTTCCGCCCACTCGCCTCGCCTCGCCTCGCCTCGCCCTTGCCCTGCCTGTGCTGTGCTGTGCTGTGCTGTGCTTGCTGTGCTGTGCCTCCGGGCCCCGGGGGGCCTCCTGCCTCCTGCCCACTGCCTCCTGCCCACTCACTCACTGCCTGCGGCCTGGCGCCTGCGCCTCTCTCCGTATGGATGGATGTAACTGTGGACGGGCGGATAGGCGTGCGCATGTGTGTTTGTGGGCGTGTGAGCGTGAGTGTGTGTGCGATGATGGCCACGCACGCACGCAACGCAACGCACGCCTGCCCACCCTTCGGTCGTCCGCATCTTCCTTCGTTCGTCCTTCCGCAAGGGGCTCGGCGGCTGGCGCTCCTGTCGCTCTTGTCCTTCGCCGCCGTGCCTCAAATCTCTCTCTCCCGTCGTCTCCTTGAGGCCCCGTCCAGCGCCTGCATTGCATTGCTCCGCCCCGGTCCTCCGCCTCCCACAGTGGACGGTATGCATGCCACTTTCTGGCAAGCTTCCGCTATACCTAGGTCCTCCGTGCCTTGCCTAGGCACTGAGGTATGCGTGCGTGCGGCTGCTTGCTGGGTTGCTGCAACGCCTAAGCTCGCATATCCCCATTCCTTCCCTCTTCCCCGTCCCCCCATGCCCTTGCCGTATCTACGTACCGTAGGCACCGCACCCGTACCGTACGTTCCGAGCGGCCGCCGCGCGCGTTCGTTCGTTCGTTCATTCATTCATGCCTTGCGTCCCCCTGCTGCTGCTGCTGCTGTCGTTGTCACTGTTGTCCACCACCCGTCGCTTGTCCCGGCACTCCAACGCCAAGTGCCCAGTTTGAGTTAGCTGTCTGTCTGTCTTTGCCTTGCTTTCGCCATGCGTTGCTTGCTCTGTCTTGCGTAGCGTTGACTAGGTAGCTGCCGTGCCCGCGTGCCTGCTTACTTGCTTGCTTCCAACTGCTTGCTTGCTTGCATGCTTGAATGCGTTGCGTCTGCCGATAGGCAGTTACCTGCTCCTAGCAGCAGCCTCCATGTCTAGCACTTAAGTCGTCAACCTGTTCTGTCTCATCTCATCTCATCGCATCTCGTCTCGTCTCGTCGCAAACTGGTCGGATAGTTCTATGCATGGATTAGCTGCGCCTCCGCCTGCGAGGAACTCGTCCTGGCAAGCAAGCAAGCAAGCAAGCTCGCCCTCTATGTCGCTCCCCTCCCCAGCAGCGCCAACTACCTACGGATCACCTACCTACCTACCTACCTGCGTACGCCCCCACGGGACCCCGACCCCCGTCGCCCGCGCGCAACCAGCCACCCAGGCACCATGGCGCCGGGCGCGTGGCTGCTGCTGCTGCTGTTGTTGCCAAAAACAGGAGGCCGGCAGAGACGCAGCACCGGGACCGACCGCCGTGCGTGCGTGCGGGCTTGCTCCTGTTCCTCCTGACTGTCAGTCAATCAGGCAGGCTGGCGAGCTGGCGGCTGGGATGGCATGGATACAATACTCCGTACTCCGTAGGTACAATAGTCAGCAGCGTGCACGCAGCAGCATCATCAGCCGCAGCAGGAGCAGCACCAGCACCGTCATCGTCACCGTCACCGTCATCGTCATCATAATCCGCGGCGGTTAGATCACCGTAGCAGTGAGAGTACGGAGTACATAGTAGGTAGGTGCTAGGTGCTAGGTGCTAGGTACGTACAAAGGTAGGTACCCAGGTGGTGGAGGCCAAAGGCCATCCATAGCATGCCCCAAGCAGGCAGGCCCCCATGCCATGCCATTCCCTGCCCCCGTCACCCGTAACCCCGTGCAGCCAGCCTCCGCGTGCGCCCCGGCCGGGCACTGCGCGCCGAGGGGCGCCGAGGGGCATCGCGGGCACCTCGGACACCGGGGGGCAGTGTGGGCAGTGTGGGCAGCCCGCGTACCGACCGCTGCTGCTGTTGGCTGGCCTGCTGGCCTGGTGCTGCTGGTGCAGCAGCAAAGAAAGCGTGCACACACACTGCACACCCACCCCAATCCCCCAATCCCCCATTCCCAATCCCATTCATTCATTCGCATTCCGCACCGCCCATGCGCAGTGCACCCACCCACCGTACATAGGTAGAAGCGCCGCGGCCTGGTTCCATCGCCCGTGCCTCCGCTGTGCCTTACCCCTGGGCCCCCCTTCTTCATTCCTCATTACGAATTTGTTCTTTTATTCGTTCGTTCGTTCTTTCGTCGTCGGCGCAGAAAGAGATGTGAGATGGATGCTTCCTTGGCCCCGACGCTTGTCATCTATGCCCGCCCTACCTAACCTACCTACCACCCTGGGTACCTACCCACCCATCGTTATTCCGCTTCCGTGCTCCGTACCCACGAGGCTGCTGCGGCTGTTGCGCCGCCTCCCTACGGATTACCTACGTATGGACGTGGTAGGTGCTGCCGGAGCTGGAGCTGGCAGGTGGTGGTGCCGCCTTCCCGCGCGCCGCCCGCCGCCCGCCCGCGTGCTTGCTTGCTCGCGTTGTGAGTAATCCGTAATCCGCGAGGTGAGTGATGAGCGCCCGCGAAGAAGAGGCGTCCGCGTGTTGCTATATCCAGCCGTGATCGTTCGTACCCACCCGCTCGCCGCGCTCACGCTCACGCTCACGCTCACACACGCGCGCCAGCCACCCCGCGCCCTGCCCGCGCCCCTCCCCTCCCCCGGTTGCCGCCGGCGGCGAGCTCCTTCGTCGTCGTCGTCGTCGTCGTCTCAGCGTCTGCTGCTGCTGCGAGTGATGAGATGGGCGTGAGGACCAGCGCGCAGGCCAGGCCGCTCAGACTCACTCTCAGGCTCTCAGGCTCACAAGCTCGCACGAGGCGCACACGCCCGCTTGTCCACTCTGTTTTGGCCGCCGCTGTCCGCCCGCGCGGGTCGGGGCTGCCTGCTCTGCAGTCTGCTGCTGGGTGCGTTCCATGCGTTGCTGTTCTGTAATCCGGAGGTTGTTTCGGCTTGCGAGTGCTGATGCGCCACCGCTGCCACCGCCGCGCCCGCGCCCGCCGCTGCTGCCGCTGCCGCTGGCACCTGTGTGGTAGGTAAGTGTGGGTGTGGGTTGGCTTTGCTGTTCTTTGAGTGGGTGCGTGGGTGGGCACTGGGCTTGCCCCTGCCCGTCGTTTCTTCCTTCTGCCCCTCCTGAGCGGTGCTCTCGCACTAGTAGGTCGGTCGCTCCCGTTCGTTTTGGGTAGAGCTGCGGTGGCGGTGGCAGTGTTGACTGTCGGTGGTGCACTGAACGGGGCGGTGCGTATTGGGCAGGCGGGCAAGTCCAGCGGGACGGACGGACAAGGTTGTCTTACTTCTACCTAGACTGTCGCCTTGTCTGGCCGTAGCAGACTGCTTGCTTGCCAGAACAGGAGACGCAGAGGGAGAAAGCGGACAAGGGGGTTGCGGCGCAGCAGCCCAAAACAGCACGTCCGTCCGGGGATACCAAGTCCAAAGCACGCTGCTTCCAATCTCGTCCTCTCGCTTCCCCTCGCTCGCTCTCCCTTGTCTCCCAAGTCCAGTTCCCAACGGACGGACGATCCATCATTCACGAACTGCCGAAAGCTGGACGGAGCGCACGAACGCTTTGGCGCCCCATGCATGCATGCATGTATGCCTCCTCCGCCTCTCCTTGCTCCCCACTGACACTAACACTCGCACGCCGTGCCCCCGGTGTTCGGTGTTTGGTGTCTACATAATGTCTATGCCTGTCTGGATCCACATGGAAACCTCGAGAGATGATGGACGTGCGCCCACGCTGCCAGGCTGCGCACGGCGCGCGCGCTGAGTGACTCGTTCGTTCGTTCGTTCTGCCTGTCGGGCTTGGGGCTGCTGTCTCAGCCTGCCTGGAGGGGTGAGGGGAGGAGGTGTCTGCGTGCCCATTGCTTACTGCCCTGCCCTGTCCTGCCCTGTCCTGTCTTGCCCTTTTGCCCTTTTCTGCGCCCTGCCATGCCATGCCACGCTATGCCACGCCGCCATGCCCGTTGAGTTGCGTTCCGTTCCGTTCCTTCACCAGCGTCCACTGTGTCTGTGTCTGTGTCCAGCCCACACACGTTTGAGTTTGACCCGCTCCGCGCTGCGCTGCGCTGCCCTTGTCAATATCGCCCTCCGCCTCGCTCTCCGTAGTCGATCCTTCTGTACATACAATATTGTACATATCGCACATACCCATACCCATACCCATGCACATACACCTCCTCCTACCTCCGCAATCCGCACCTACATACCTACCCTTGCCTCATCAATACAACATCATCATCAGCCGCCGCACTTACATACTACCTATTCACGCACAAGCACCAACCCCTGCCCATCCAAAACCCAAACCCTACCCCCGGCCAGGCAGGTACGTAGGTGGACCCTGCCCTACCAACCGTGCCGTGCTGCCGTGCCTGCCGTGTCCGTGTCGGCAACATAGAAGACAGCAGGATCAGCCCGCAATCTCCATGCCACTATGCCGCTTACTCTGCCACGGCCCACGCGAGCGAAACCGGGGCGCGGCCTTGGCATTTCGGCATTTCGGCTTTTTGTTGCTGGCTGTGATGAGTGAGCTGTGAGCAGTGGACTGTGGGCGGTGCCGACGGGTCGGGGGCCGGGGGCCGGGCGTCGGGTGCAGTGGGTGCGTGGCTTTGGCTTTGGCGGCGCGTTGCTTTGCTTTGCTTTGTCTTCAGTGCAGTACTCCCACGGTAGGCAAGGAAATGAGGACCTACATCCTACATGCGTACATGCCTCGTCAGCCGCGCTCGCCGCCACTGCCGCCATGCAGAGTGAGTACGGAGTACGGAGTACGGAGTAATGGCAGTAGCGGAGGTGAGGATGGTGCAGCAACAGCAGCAGCAGCAGCAGCAGTAAGCACTTTTCTTTTTCTCACTCACTCATGTGCTAGCTGTGTTCCATCCAGCAGCAAGTACGGATGTAGGTAGTTACCTCAACTTTTTCTTTTTCCTCTCACCATCTCACCACCTCCCTACACGCACGCACACACACACACACACATACACATACATACATACATACACATAAGCCCACCCATCCACCACCCACTACCCGGCCGTTTTCTTTTCTTTTCTTTTTCCGTTCTTTTCTTTTTCTATTTTAGACTTTCCTTCCTGCCCGCTCCTGCCCTAGATCACAGGTGGTCTGGGTGTGCTTGCCTCCCTGCTCCGCACATACATACATACCTAGGCAGCTAGCTAGCTGGCTGGCTATGTGACCGGCTGGGTCTGGCTCTGCGGCTTGGTTCGTACTGTATCTGTATATTGCTGCGTGAATGGATTGATGGGTGGCTAAGTAAGCCGCGAGCGAGCGAGCGAGCGAGCGCCGGAGGTGGCTGCTGCTGCACACCACTCTCGCTCACACGCGCTGTGCTGGGCTGGAGGCTGCGCCGTCGCCTGCGTGGGTAAGTAGGTAGGTAGGTACGGATTACAAAGGTACCTAGCTAGGGTGTGTGGGCGTGGGTGTGAGAGGGCTTGCCCGCGTGCCTCCTTGCCTCCTTGCTTGCTTGCTTGCTTCTCTCCGAGTGTATCCGTACGTTGGTGTACATCTCCGTACGCAGACAGAGCTGCCCCGGCCTAGCTAGGTCATCACCACTGCACCAGCCGGCCAGGCAGCCACCTACATACATAGCTGCGATCCTGTGCGCGTGCGATTGCTTGCTTGCATGCTTGCGTGGGTGCTTGGGCGCTGGCTTGCTGGCTTGCTGGCTAGGTTGCGCTGCTCACTCACTCACTCACGCCCTCTCTTCCTCCCATCCTTCCTTCCTGCTGCTGCTGCGTGTATGTGTCCGTCGCTCACATACGTACGCACCTATTCTTGCTTTTGCGAGTGTTGCGCCGCGCTTATGTATCTTCGTTTTGCTCACATCGATCGCCGCTGCACCCTCCCTCCCAGCTTGCAGCTTGCAGTCTGCATTGCAGCCCGCATTGCAGCATGCTTTCTTCGCGGCTGCTGCCGCTACTTTACCTACTCCTGCAGCATCGACTTCAACGGCAGTAGCTTGCAGACGCCGATGCCTGCGGCCTGCGCGCTGATTGCTTGCTTGCTTGCTTGCTTGTTGTCGAGTCAGCAGGTTTAGCTACATACATCGCCAGTGACAAGATGACGGATCACCAGCTACACACACCCACACCCACACGCACATATGCAACCAACAGCACCTACCTTCCTCCGACTGGAGGGACGCAAGACGCAGGCAACAAGCGTTACCGCCGCCGCCGCCGCCGCCGCCCCCACAACCTACCTACGGACTACCTACCGCCCACTACTTACCGCAGCCGGAGCAAGGAGGACACGACGTACGAACGGGCTTTGCCGTCCCCACGCTCCGGCATCGTCGTCGCACACCGTCGGCGCGTCCGTTCCATCGCTTCTGCTGCTGCTTTTCTAGGCGCCGCCGCACCTGGTCTTCCCGCTTAGGGTTGGCTGGCAGGCCTGCTCCGTCCCGTCGCTTAAGCACCCATGCAGCCCGCAAGCGCCGCTCCCATCCTTCCGAAAGCGATCGCGCGCGCTTTGCGTCCTAGGTTCGGAGAGGCCGCTTCGGCCGCTCGCGTGTACGTACCTAGCTAAGGTAGGTACTGTACGTACCGGCACGGCAGGGCAAGGCAGGGCAGGGCAGGGCAGGCATGTTGTTAGGAACAGCTAGCAGTGACAGCAGCAGCAGCAGCAGCAGAGGCAGCCGACGCTAGTTAGCGTCGCCACTGCCCACTGCTGACAGAGGCCTTGCCTACCCTCCCTACGCAGAGGGCCGACGCCGTCGTGCTCGTGAGTGTTATCGTGTCGCGTCGCGTCGGCGCCGCCTGTTAGACGACCGGGCTGGCCTTAGTTAGCTACGGATTACGCCTGGTCGTGTGGTCGTGTGTATGTGTGTACCTACATGGGCAGCTAGGTAGGCAAGCTCCTCCGGCTGCGGCGTAGTGGTAAGGTTCGGTAGAGGTAGGGGTAGGTACTGTACCTATGGCGTCCGGCTTGGCTTCCATGGCTTGTCTTGTCTCGCCTCATGTCATCTTTCCTAAACGGCCCTGACTGACTGGCTGACTGTGACGGACTACGGGACGGACTGACGGACGGGCTGACTGGCTGGCTGACTGACTGACACGAGGCCTGCTCCTGCTCCTGCCAGCCCACCACCTGCCCACCTACCGCACTAAGCCAACTCCCGCGCGCCCACTCCGATATACCTACACAAGCCCAGGCCAGAAGCCAGCACCTAAGAGCACAAGTACACGCATACACACACAGGTAGGTAGGTACCTACCTAGTCAGCAGCCGCGCCAACGCCGCACTCGTGACCTCGCCTCCAGCAGTGCAGACGCGTTCCAGACCGCGCCTCGATCCTCGTCCAGCGCGCCTGCAGCCTCCGCACAAACACATACTAGATAGGTAGGTACCTAGGTACCTACAGAGGAACACAGGGCACGCCCAGTCCCCACCCGCCCAGCCAGCTTGCGCGGAGCAGCGCCGCCCGCATCGCATCGCATCGCAGCGCATGGCAGCGCACCACTTTGCGGCGCTTACGCCGCGCCCGGCCGAGGTGCGCACACCTACCTACGTCTAGGTTAGGGTCCTACCTCGCTAGCTATATGTATGTACGTCTTGCCGCGCCGCTGCCTAAGTCCGGTCGGATTACCTGCACTGCACTGCGCTGCGTTGCCCCCACTTTCCCCACGTGGATGCGTGTGCATAGCCGGCTGCTCCGCTGCGAAACGGGCGGGATCCTGGACATGGACATGGGGGCTAGAAGTGGGGGCTAGAGCGCATGGATGGATGGATGGAGAGAAAGGAAAAAGAGAGAAAGAAATAGAGAGGGACAGATATGATACAGCGAAAGGAAATAAATGTTTGTCTGGTTTCATTCCGTGAGGGTCGTCGTCATGTATATACATACCCCGTCGGTACCGTCCGTCCGGCTTGACAGTACGTGTGTCTGTCTACCTACACAAGCCCCCCAAAACGCCGCCCAGATGCTCCCGCAACGCCTGTCCGCAAAAGCGCACCCAAGTCTCAATCAATCAGCGGCGACCTTCGCGCCCTCTTCGAGCGCCTCCGCCGCCGCCTCCTCTTCTGGCTCCGGCAGCACATCATCGGGATCCAAACCCATCTGCTCGCCCACGGCGCGCACGACATCGCGAATGCCCTTACAGGCCGGGCTATCAGGATACGCATCGAGGAAGCTCTCGCCATAATCGCACGCCATGCCGATACGCGGGTCGAGCGGAATAGCGCCTAGGAACGGGATGTCGAGGTCCTTGGCCAGGCGGCGCGCGCCGCCCGTCGAGGCGCGGAAGATGTCGCTGCGGTGCGTGCAGTTCGGGCAGACGAAGCCCGACATGTTCTCCACGATGCCGAGGATGCGGATGCCCGCTTTGCGGCAGAAGTCGGCTTCCTTGCGCACGTCCAGCAGCGCGACTTCCTGCGGCGTGCTGACGAGCACGGCGCCGTCGACGCCTGCTTCCTTGAGGAAGCTGTTGACGCTGAGGTGCTCGTCCGACGTGCCTGGCGGCGTGTCCACGACTAGGTAGTCTAGCACGCCCCATGACACGTCCTTCAGAAACGTCTTGATGAGGCCGTTCTTCTTCGGTCCGCGCCAGATGACCGCGTCGTCCCGGTTCGGCAGCATAAACTGGACTGACATGACCCCCAGGTTATCCGCCACCCACACAGGCTCCATTCCAGTCCCCGTAACGTGTATGCTCTCCGCCTCCACGCCCATCATCTTTGGAATGCTAGGTCCGCAGATATCCGTGTCCATCAACCCGACCGCGCTGTCCGGGTTCGCTGCCAGCGCGTGCGCCAGCATCACCGACACCGTGCTCTTGCCCACTCCGCCCTTGCCCGACAGCACCAGGATTTTGTGTTGCACCTCCGCGAGCCGCGCCGTGATGACTGGTATGTCCGGGTCCGGGCCTTTGGGTGCCGAGGCGCAGATGGCTTGGTTAGGGCACCCCGCACATGAATCTGCCTTGCCTGCTTGTTGTGACTCCGGACCAGGGCAGTGTTCGGGTTCGGGTGCGACGAGCTTGGGTGCTTGCTTGAGTGGCGCTTCGAGCGCTGCTTCGCCGGTCGTGTTGGAGGCTTCTTCGAGGGACGGCGCCATTGTGGCCGAGTCGCGCGTCGTGCAAACGGTGGTCAGATCGGGAAGGCGTAACTGGAAACTTGTGGTGAGAACGTAAGAATTCAGATCGGTAAGGCGCAGGTGTGATTGTGAGAAATAGTTTGCTCCGCGGAATTCCAGCGGCGATGATGTTCCATGTATGCTTTGCTTAGTAATGCGGTCCGATGCCGCTCCACAGGGCTGAATCGCCCCGCGTCCTTTCAGCGCCTTCTGATTGGCTGGACGCTGTATTCTGCTCAACTTTTACGCTTCGGGAGTGTTTATGAGACAGAAATGGAGAGAAAGCGCTGAGCACTTTAGATGTTCCGCCTGCTAAATGCCCAGTATGCTTTCCAGGGCAGCTTCCAGTCCGTGGTGCGGAGCGAGGGGTTGAAGATGTCAAAGTCAAGCTTCTGCAGCTTGTCTAACCACAAACTCGTCGCGACAGCGGGCATCAACACACCAAACGCCCGCTCGACGTCCTGCTGCTGCGCCTGTGTCCCCGCGCTCAGTTGCTGTGGGCTGTACCGGTGCTCTTCCTCGTGTGCATGTTCGAAATCATGGTCCACCTCGCCGCCCGCACGCAGGCTGCTCAGCATCGTACGCGCCGTGATCAGATGGTCATTGGCACGCGTTGCAACGGCGAAGACAGCGTCACGCAGACCTGGCGCATCCGCACCCTGCCGCAGCACCTCTTCCTCCTTGACGCCCGCCTCGGCCATAATGTCGAGCGGAAGTAGAACAGCACCCTGCCGAGACGCACTGGACGCTGCCCCACCGAACGCCGCCTGATTGGAGTGATGGTTCGGGGGCGGGGGGAAAGCGACAAGTGGCAGGCCACGCAGGACCGCCGCGATGCCCGTCGCCTTGCCAATGTGCGAGGCGAGGTGGTCTGCCGTCACCGATGCCAGCGGCAGCGCCTGCAGCGTCAAGTACAACAGCGTCGAGTACGTATGTTCGGCATAGGTCTCAAGCGCGGCCAGATTGGCGTACGGCGGATTGCTTAGCACTTTCTCACGCTCCGCGATGACGCGCAGGAACCAGCTCTTGCTCAGGCGGGACTGCCCACCGCTGCGCGCATGTAGGTCTTCAGCCGCGTGTGCAAGCAGCACAGCTACGGGCTCCTTCTTCGGCGTCCCTTGCAGTGCGCTGGTGACGGCGTCCCGCCAGAATTCCATCCGCATCCGCCCAACTGTCTCGACCGATGTAGCATCGGCGATGCGGGCGACGTCGATGTTGAAAGCGCGGATAGCGAGGTATGCATCGCGGGCAGGAAACGGGATGAAGGTTTGGAGGGTAAATGAGGGCGAGTCGTAGTGGCTTAGGGGGGTCAGCTGGTGATGGCGCATGGAAGTGGGGGGCTTGATAGCTACCGTATAAGGTTGGAGCAGTATACGCGCGCCTTCTGGACTTCGTTTGCGGCTGCGGTAGTCACATAAGTGCGTCGACAGGACAAACAGGCGTTTGGGCGGGCAATGCGCCCTGCTGACCTGCGTAGCGACTGCATTGTGAGAGTGATTGACTGACTTCGGTGTGGGTAATCTGCAAAAGGCGAGCGGCGATTGGATTTATTTCTCCATGACGTCTGGCCCGTGTTGGTCGACGAATTGACTCGCGCGTCGGAACGCGTCGACACGCCCGCACGCCTCTCGCCTCGCCCGCGCTCTTCCACGACGCATTCGAGCATGTCCTTTACCCACCCAGACGAAAGACCCGCTAAGAAGCGCCGCTTCTTCGTCGACCAGTCTCCTGTCACATCAAACGACACTTCACTACCCGACGAGCTCGAAGCGCTTCCCAAGACAATCTCGGATGTACAAATAAATGCTGGAGCAGAAGATGTTGCCAATGGAGATAAAGGTCCCGAGGGCTTTGACCCAGACTTGTTCGCGTCTTTCGTCGGACAGGCAGTACCTGCGCCGACGTTACAAAGACTGCAAAAGCTGAGCGGGAATGACATACAACACGGTATGTTTGGTGCAAGCATTGCTTCACACTGGCAGTGGCTGACGAAGCTCTGTGTCTAGCTATAAACATTTTCCTGGACGGATCATGGGAAACTACTCCAGTTAATACCGCACTCAAATCCACAGGAACTCTCGATGCCTTTGCGAAATCTAGTAGATCGCATTCGGGCAGCGCAAGTGTTCCCCCGGCCGCTTCCACGCCACCCACACGACAATTACCGCCCCGGACTTCCATGCCTGATAAGCGATACATAGGAGCATTCGGCGTAGCTGGATGGGCAACGAGGAGTGGCTTAGGCCTGATCAAGTCCGGTGATACAGTGGGTATCGAGAGGACAAAAACACAGCCAGCTATGACAACATTTGGAAGAGGCGGAAAAGCAAGGAGTATTCTCAACAAGCGCCAAGACATTGTTGTCCGGTTCACCAACACTAGGGGAGAGGAAGTGGGTCGCCTGGAGAACGAGTCGGCTGCTTGGATATCGTCGTTGATCGACCAGAAAGTCTGCAGTTTCGAGGGAACCTGTATTTTCACTCCCGACAGGTTGCGGACCAACGACACGATTTATCTCCAGTTGCGCGCTTACCTTTTAAAGAATGTGTTTGAAGCTGGGGGGTTCATGAAGCCTCAAGACGCCAATCGGCAAACTACCTTCTTCGAGGCGCAGGAGTCACTGGAGGAACGTAACTTGCGTCTTCGTCAAGTCGGGTTGGTCAAGTTGTTTGATGAAATCAACCTACATCCGACTACAGCCAATGTTACGACAGAGAAGCACAAACGACAAGGGTTGCTTCGAGCCGCTGAGAATGCAGAGAAAAATGAACAACAAGGACCTTCGAAATCACAGAAATCTCAAGAAGGAACCCCTTCGACGCCTCCCTCGGACGAAGCAGAAGAGGGACAAGAACTCGCTCAGGATCAACTCGACTCGTTATACAAAAAGGCGCAGTCGTTCGACTTTAACACACCCGAAGCGGAGCCAGCGGAGACTTTTGCCATGGATCTCCGGAAATACCAAAAGCAAGCTCTTCATTGGATGATGAACAAGGAAAAAGACGAAAAGTCTAATCGAAGAGAACTGTCCATGCATCCGTTGTGGGAGGAATACACATGGCCAACCAAAGATGTTGACGATCAACCATTGCCGGAGGTCACTGGACAGCCCAGCTTCTATGTCAATCCGTATTCCGGAGAGATGTCTTTAGACTTCCCTGTCCAGGAGCAAAATTGTCTTGGTGGGATTTTGGCAGATGAAATGGGGTTGGGCAAGACTATCGAAATGCTCAGCCTTATCCATTCGCACAAGGCAGATACTTTGGCAGACTCAACGGCCAATGGGTCTACAGTCAACGACCTGCCTCGTCTGCCAAAGTATTCTACTTCCGTCGAGAAAGCTCCTCATACGACGCTGGTAATAGCGCCCATGTCCTTATTGGCACAATGGCAAAGCGAAGCGGAAAAGGCCTCCAAGCCCGGGACCCTCAAATCTATGGTGTACTATGGATCTGAAAAGGCTGTCAATCTCCAGAAGCTGTGCTGCGAAGCTAATGCGACGAATGCTCCAGACGTCATCATAACTTCTTATGGTGTGGTGCTCTCAGAATTTAACCAGGTCGCATCTATGGGCGGCAATCGTGGCTCGCATGGTGGTCTTTTCTCCGTGGACTACTTTCGCATTATCTTGGATGAGGCTCACACTATTAAGAATAGGCAGTCGAAAACAGCGAAAGCTTGCTACGAACTTGCAGCGGAGCATCGCTGGATCTTGACTGGCACGCCGATTGTCAATCGCCTTGAAGACCTCTTCTCTCTTGTACACTTCTTGCGAGTAGAGCCGTGGTCCAACTTTTCGTTCTGGAAGACCTTCATTACCGTTCCATTTGAATCAGGAGACTTCATTCGTGCTCTCGACGTGGTCCAAACGGTCCTGGAACCGTTAGTCCTCCGCCGCACCAAGGATATGAAGACACCTGACGGTGAAGCGCTCGTGCCACTACCACCGCGAAAGATTGACATTGAACTGCTCGAGCTGTCTCAAGCGGAGCGCGAGGTGTACGATTACATCTTCACAAAGGCCAAGCAGGCATTTACATCAAATGTCGAGGCAGGCACGCTGATGAAATCTTACACCACCATCTTCGCGCAGATCCTGCGCCTCCGCCAGAGCTGCTGTCATCCCGTACTCACGCGGAACAAGGCCATAGTGACTGAGGAAGAGGACGCCGCCAACGCGGCAGACATTGCCAACGGACTTGCCGACGACATGGACCTAGACGCACTGATCCAGCGATTCGAAGCAGAAGACGAGAACGGAGAGCAAGACGTCAACAGATTCGGCGCGCACGTCCTGAAGCAAATCCAGGCAGAACAGCACTCGGAGTGTCCCATCTGCACCGAAGAGCCCATGGAAGACCAAGCCGTGACGGGCTGCTGGCACTCGGCCTGCAAGCAGTGCTTGCTAGACTACATCGAGCACCAACGCGACAAAAACGAAATCCCACGCTGCTTCAACTGCCGCGAGCCCATCAACGCGCGTGACGTCTTCGTCGTCGTGCGCCACGACCCCGAGCCCGCGCAGCCTGAACCAGACAGCGAGAACCTGTACACCTGCACGCAACAGGAGCCAAGCGGCACGCAGACGCCGCGCATCTCGCTGCGGCGGGTTAACAGCGCCGCCAGCGCCAAGATCGAAGCACTAGTCTCGAAGCTCACGAAACTGCGCCGCGCGGAACCATTCACCAAATCGGTAGTCTTCAGCCAATTCACGAGCTTCCTGGACCTAATCCAAGGCGCACTAGGGCGGGAAAGCCTGCCCATTGTGCGCTTCGACGGCAGCATGACGCAAAAAGCGCGAGCGGCCGCATTGGCCGAATTCCGCAACGCGCCGCGGGGCGTGGTGCTGCTGCTGAGCCTGCGCGCCGGCGGTGTAGGGCTGAATCTCACGGCCGCGCGCCGCGTCTTCATGATGGATCCGTGGTGGAGCTATGCGGTGGAGGCGCAGGCCATCGACCGCGTGCACCGCATGGGCCAGGTGGAGGATGTGCTGGTCACGCGCTTCATCGTCAGTGGCAGTATTGAGGAGAAGATGCTGAAGATCCAGGAGCGCAAGAAGTTCTTGGCCAGTAGTTTGGGCATGATGAGTGACGAGGAGAAGAAGGTGCAGCGCATTGAGGATATTAGGGAGTTGTTGAGTTAGAGCCCGAGGCTGAGGGCGTGTGCCTGGGTGCTTAGTTGCTTGCTTGCTTGTTGCTTGTTTTTGAGGAGTATGGGTGCATGCGTGGGTGCCTAGAAGCGCCGTTACATGTTTACATAGGACATTGAACAAGACAGTATCTCCACACACTATATCATAATACAGACCTTTTGATCCAGCGGCCGGCGATGATATATATAGCTAAGACAACAACACCGCAGCAAGGGATTCTAGCTATTCAAATATCTATAGTGAACTGCGGGGTTGAGCAATAAGGCCAGGTCGAATACTTACCACAACCACTCCCACACACCATTTCGAGTCCAAGCCACCTCCTCAACAACATACATAGACAAGCCCTCCCGCACGCTCTACGCTCCACCCGTGTAAGCGCGCAGGCAACGTCGGTCGCCGTTTGCAAGATAGCGGTCTCTTCTTCACCCCGCACAAACATTACTAAGTTAAATCATGTAGAGTCTGTGTGTGTGTTCTAAGGCCTTCAATTCACCCATACCCCAGCCGGGCTGTGAGCTAGATAAGGTATACGCTGTTAGGTAGCGACTGCTGGTATCGTCTCCTGTCGAGCTAGACGGTGCATCTCGGTTCGCGGTGACGGATGCTGTCAATGTATGAGCTTGTGCAATTATCTAGTGTAGCCACTTACTGCATCACTAATATTCGACGCGTTGTAAAGCTGTCGTGGCGTTGTGACGTGCCTTTGGAAGTAACTTAAGAGAGTTTGAAAGCACTGGTGTAGCGATAGGTGTTAGATTGATTTTGTTATAGGGGTTGTAGTGGCATTGATACTTGTGTGAGGAAATGTGTGTCTGGGTGTAAGCATGAGTATAGATATCTATATGAAAATTAAGCTTATATACTGCGCTCCCTCTAACTATATAAACCTATCACCAACCCTCACACATACACACACACACATATGCACACAACCACATAAGAACACATTAAGTAGTTAAAGTCTGTCTATCCCCTCCTCGCCTCTCACCATCCCCTCCCACAACCAGCCCCCAGACATTGAGTATAAAGCATCAGTAGTATCATATATATGTATTCATCCATCCCACGTGTTCTTTTTCCTCCTTTCCATCTCCTCTCACATCTCCTCCCCAACTCCTTCCTCCCCCACCTTTCATCCCTCCGTCCCTCCCTCCAGGACTAAATAATTACACGCGCCCAGGCGATAACCAGCGGGCGCCACGACGCACCAAAAAAACGAGCTAACAAACAGACAGCAGCAACAACAGCACCCTACTCCAGACCACACGACTATCCCGCCCCGCCCCGTCCTGTCTATTATGTTGCGCCAAACGCAGAAAGGTAGAAGAAGTAGAAGTAGAAGAACAAGAAAAGAAGAGATGGAGAGAAGAAAGAGAAAGAAGAGGTCAACGGCTCAGGGCTCGATGAAGCAAGCAGACCGAAAAAAGCCAGACCGCGTGCGTCACGATGAAGACATACGCCGCATCATGGCCTTTTCTTTCTTACGTTCTTACTTCCTTCCCCGCCCAACATCCCTCCCCCACCTCAGCCCGCTCGACCTCCGCCGGTGATGATGGCTCTCCTCCTGGCCCGCAGCCGGCGGCGGGCGCGCCGGCTCCGCGAACCTAATGCCGGGGGTACGGCTGCGGCCCTCGTCGTGCTCGTCGTTCTCGTTCTCGTTCTCGTTCTCATGCTCGTCGTGCCCATCGTCATCAACTTCATCACCAGCAGCAGCAGCGGAGGCAGCCACATCCTTCATCTCCTTCTCTTCACTCGCCGCCTGCGCCTGCTTCAGCTGCAAGTCCCTGCGCTCGCGCTCCGCGCTGTCGCGCTGCTCCAGCTTCTCGCGCCCGCGCTTCGTCTCGGCCGGCGGTTTGCGGATTCCCTTGCCCACATCCTCCTCCTCGGACTCGCTCTCCGAGTCGTGCGCGCCCGACCCCAGCCCCAGCGCGCCTTCACGACGCCGCCTCTCCGCCGCCGTCTCGCCTTCCGCCAAATGCGTCGCTGGCGCCCGCAGCTTGTCGCCCTTCTCGGTGCGTCCGGCCGCGGCAACCGGTCGGCGCGAGGGGCTGCCGCCGCGCGTTGGCGTCGTCGACTGCGATTGCGACTGTGACTGCGACTTCTCGGCTAGGCGCCGCCGGCGCTGGGCCGCGCCTGTCTCGTGGGCCTCGAGGTCGTCGTGAATGTTGTGGAAGGGGATTTCCTCGTCGTCACTGTCAATGAGCATGAGGCCGTCGGGGCCCGTGGGGCGACGTTCCCGCTCATCCGATCCAACGCTCCGGACGACCGCTTGGCCTTCTTCGCTGACTGGGATGGTGTCTGTTTGGGCGCGCGGCGCAGCTTTGCGGCCACGCTCCTCTCCATCCTTGGCCTTGGTCTGGCGCTGCTCTGGTTGTTTCGACGAGCCCGTGGCCTCGCGCGCATCCGCGCGTGCCTCCTTCTTGACGCTGTCGGGTACGTTGCTGTTCTCCACCATCTTGGCGCGCGCTTTGGGGTCCATCTTCTGGATCTGAGCGATGAACTCGGCCTTGCTCATGCGTTGACCACCCGCATTGACCGTGAATCGGATGTGCTCGTCATCACTTTCCTCCTCCTTTATCCTCTTCTTCTTCTTCTCTTCACGCTCGGCCGCCTTGGCAGCCTTCTTGGTACCGCTGGGACCCTCACCGTTGTCCGCCACCTGGCCTTGAGACGCTGCCTTTGCATCTTCGTGGGACATGCCGAGAAGCGTGCCCATGCGGTGCAAGCGTTGGCGTGTCTTGCCGGCTTCGCCAGCAGGGACTTCCTTTCCTTCTAGTTGTTGCTGTTGCTTCTTCTGCTGTCCCGGAATGTCGTACTTTTTGATGACTTCACCATCCTCATCCTCGACAATGATGGTGTTACCAAATTGGTACGCCAGAGCTGGACCGCGCTTCGGTTTCTTCTTCTCCTTCTCGTTAGGGACAGGTGGTGTGCCTTCGGTATGGCGGCGCTGTAGACGGTGCCGCATGTCGCGCCAATGACGTTGGGGATGCTCGACGCCGTCCTTGATTTCGTGGCCAATCTTGGCACCTTCGTCGACCTTGTGGTCGTCTTCTGTCTGTGCAACGCCACCCTGAATGTCCCTCTCTCGCATAAGCCTACGGCCTTCTTCCTTGGCGTATTTGGCACGTTGTTCGGGGCTTTGGCCCTTGCTGTCATGCACCTCAAGAACATTTCCTTCTTCATCCTCGAAAATCGTGTGAGAGCCTTCCTGGTAAATCTCCTCTTCTGGAGACTGGGACCTTCCCTCCTTTTCGATCTCTTCCGGAGATTCATCGCTGTTGAGCGCGGTCGCCTCCGAGTCAGTCTTCGCTTGGTCTGGAAGATCGGCCGGATCGTGTTCGCGACGACGTTGAGGAGCAATGGCAGATTGACTAATCGGTCCTCCAGGGCCCACTCCCTCCCACTTCTTGCGGTTGCGAGGTCGAAGACTTGAGGAGCGACTGTGAGTGTCATCATCCTTTTGGCGGCGCAAAAAGTTACCAGGAATACCGAGAGGCCCAAGAGTGCCTGGCGCAAACTCTCCCTTTTCGTCGTAAGAAGAATCCGTCTCGTCTGGCCGGCGCAGAGACATAGAGCTCTTGGAGCGCGACTGGATGCGCGGAAGTCTGTCCATCCATGAAGGACCCTCTTCGTTCGCCTGCGTGTAAGACAGGGTGAGAGTGAGCGTGTTGATATGCTTTCCGAGCGTAAATACGGCAATCGAAGATCCATGAACTAGAATAGAGCAAATAACCAAAAACGTGGTAATGGGCCAGATGAGCGTAATGATGTTGAGATGGCCGTTTTCCGCGGCAGACGGGAATTCGTCTGTGGGCTCCGAACCTCCTTCTACAATATGCTCCATCTCAGCTCTAGCCAAAATAGCGACGAAAATGGCGCCCACGCCGATAGGTCCAAAGTGACCTGCGAATAAAGCCTCGCGCCACGTTTTGATGTCTGGAATCAGCGGTTTCATAGCGACCATAATGGGAATCCGGCGGAAAAGAAGGACCAGTATACCAATGACGACCAGTCTCCACGGGCTGATGCCCAGAGCGGCGTCGTTGTAGGTCTCCCAAGGAATGATAGTGCCGAAGTAGACGAAGAAAGCCAAGTTAATGAGCAGATCGATAACGTTCGAAACATGGGCCTCTTCGGTTTTTTCCAGGAACCATCCGTCGTTACTGAAGCCAACTCCGCATGCGAAACCGATCAGCAAGTCGTCCATGCCGAGCATACTTCCGGAACCGGCGCAGAATAGGGCCAATACAAAGTAGAACACGAGGAAGCTCTCTCGATCGATGAGGTCGTGTTCGTGGGCGTAACGGATCAGCCGCCTGGCGATATAGCCAATGACGACACCGTAGACAGCGCCGAAGATACACTCGTAAAGAATGGTGTAGCAGAACCAATGCAACGAGACCTCCTCCGGGTGGTGGTGGTAGCGAATGACGTAGACGGCCAGGTAAATGAAGGGAAAGGCCATGCCATCGTTGCAGCCAGACTCGGCAGAGAGCAAGTCACGCAAGTGCTTCGGCACACGCTTCGCGAACTTGCCTTTACCAACGACGGACGAGGCAAGCACAGGGTCAGTGGCCGTGACGCAAGCCGCGCAACACAAACTATCCAGCCAGTTCAGCTTGTGTCCCATCAATGCCCAAATAAAAAGACTGGTAATGAGCCAGCCGAATGTCATAACCGGAACGAGGAGGGCAAACAGCGAGCGCCAGTGGCGCTCCATGTAGGCCTTTGGCAATTCGACTCCGACGGCGAAGCATTGGACGACCAGGACGATGCGGGAAAACTCCAGGGTAATGAGGTCGGTGTTGCCCCAGTCCAACGGATTGATCAGGTTGGCGGCATGGGGACCGAAGATGATACCGCAGAGGGTGGCTACCGTGGCTTCGCCAATGTACAGTCTTTCCTTGATGACGGACGAACACAGCATGAACAGGCTGGTGAAGCCGCCCAGGATGATGTAGACCAGGTGCGGCCGGGTGATTTCCAGGTGGTGCCACGCCATGTTGGCTGGTTGCTACGCGTGTGGTGGTCGGGAGACGGGAAAGACTGAAAGGGTCTTTGTAGGCAGGGTATGTTTGGCGGTGTGCCTCGGGGGGAGTCGATCGTTTCTCGACTTATGTGGGGGAAAGGCCCCTGGGGTCGCGCGAGGGAGTAGTAGCGGTGGTCGACAGCATATGTGAACTGGTCGCGCCCAGTCGCCGCTCCGGTCTGGCCTCGTGCGGGCGTGGCGCGATAAGTAGACGGAAGGTGGAGCAGGTGGTCGGAAGTTGTGCCGGTCAGAGATTGAGGCTCACGCAAGACGTTTTCGTGGCCCAGGGCTTGGCTGACCTAGTTGGCCGGGGGTTGGCTGGCCGGTGGAGGATTTCTGAGAGGGTTCGGCGGTATTCTTTTCGCGATGACGGTGATGCGGCGGGCGGAAAAGGCCGTGCGGGGACCACGGGTTCGACTGAACGGTTCCAACGGCAAGCCGAGCGCAACACTGCCTCTGTCAATCGTCGAGTTGGCGCCAAGTCGCGAGAGCTCTGCAGCTCGGGGAGGGAGAGAACCGTGGCGAGGACCGAGAGTGCCGTGACGGCTTTTTTGTAGGAAGCCTCGCTCGTGGCAGCGGAGCCACGGCCTTGGGCCTCTTGGCGGCTCCTTGGCTCGCATAATGGCCGCGGAACCGTGGTGCTTGCGCCGTGGCCGCGCTGGATGGTCTGCCTTGCGGCTCACCGCTGCCTGACTCGAGCTGCGTGCCCAGACGGTTGTTGCGGATCGAGGACGGAGGAGCTGTGGGCGCAGGGGAGCATGAACATCAACACCTCACCAAGGCCGGCGGGGTCGTCTGCCCACGTCTGATTGGGCCTGCCTTCCAAGCCACCGACGCGTCTCCTCTCGCACTTATCAACACGCTTGTCAATTTATTTGCTGTACAATAATAATTTCGCATTACCGGCGGACCCCCAGCCTTGGCGCGCTGTTGACCTGAAAAACGAAAAACACGAAAAAAAAAAAAAAAAAAACTCCCTCCGTCTATAGCTACAATAAACTCCGGCCCGCTTCCACACAACGCCGGCTATGCATGCAAAGCTCCGCTGTCGTGCGAGCAAAGATATCCGAGAACTAAAACCATGCGAACCTTCCCCGCAATCAACCCTGGCCCACACCCCACCACCCCACCCACTCTTGCCATTTTGCTTCGTACATGTATGTATGTCCATTTCGTCAAGAATCGTTGAAGATCGTAAATATGTGTTCTGTCGCATGTCGCATGTCAAGAGACCCTTCTTCGCCTTGCGCTATTGCGCGATATGGCCGAGGGGTACCCATGATCGCTGTTCGTCCATGCTGCGGTTCACCCGGCTGCCGGGAGTGAGGGGGACCTCAACCCGACCCGGCGTCCGCACTGTGTTTCCTTCCCCGTCGCTGTCATCATCATAAGCGTCGGACAGTCGCGTAAAGTAGTCAGCAAGGCCGCTGGTCGGGCTCGCAATCGAATCATACTCCGGCGGCGGCGTCTGCAAAGGCGGAGGCGGCTCCTCATCCTCAAAGGCGGGTGGATTAAACGAGGGCGCGCGCACGAGATGAATGGGTCTTTGCAACTGCGGGACAATTGGACCCCCAATGTGCGCTGCCTGCGGTCTTGCGAGTCCGGGACTTGGAACTTCCACGGCGTTGGTTGTGCGAGCTGAATTGAGCGCATTGATCGTAGGTAAAAACGATGCAGGAGAGCCACGTCGTACAGGGGCATTGGGGCAGCCGCATTCCGGAAGAGTCGAGATACCGTCACCGGATTCGGGAGACGAGTAAGCCGGCAGTGCAGTGTTGGCCTGAGTAGCCCGGCAGGAAAGGATGTGGAACGGCGAGTCGATAGAGATCTCGAAATGCCGTCTCTTTCCGGGGTCGTTTTGATCGGGCCTTGACAGACGCATCACAATCTGCGTAGACCGTTAGCCGATAGAACCAATACTGAACAGAGGACTGAACTCACCTTTATCCAGTGGTGCACCTGAATGTTGCCGTACGTCGTATCAAAGTGCAGCTTCTGGAACTTCTCTCCCTTCTCACGTTGAGTGTGACAGCTGGGCAACTGGACGCTAAACTCCATCTCCGTCGGGCCAATATTGTTATCACCGTCAAGACATCCAAGTAGATTCGTCGAATCTTGGAGAGTGAGGTTGTCTACGTCTCCCCGAGCCGCAGCAGCTCTCTGGTCGAATGGGACACCACCGCCTGAGATGATCCTCATAGAGCTTCCGGGATACGTACTGTTTGCCGGTCCGTCTGCCCTCTTCTCGAACAGCTGCACTTTCCTCGTTGGCTCTATCCTATGCACGCGTTTGTTGTTGCAATAGTACTCGATGTTTTCGGTAACGAACACCTTTATCCTGTGGCATTGCACTTTGGCAAGCGGCGTGAGTTTGAAAGCGATAGGCACCTGCGAACCCAGTGGGAAAGATTTCCCGGAGATGACAATGTCATAGTGCAGCTGGTCTTCCCAATTCCGGCTAATGGCGATAGGTTCGACCTGCTCGAGAGAGCCTTCCGCTGGTGCCCGGATGAGGACCACTTCCTTGTTTCCAACCAGATTGGCTCTGAAAGCACCGGCACGTTCCACCACGGCTTCGAGTTCGTATTTAACAGACCCAAGTTCTACGTCGATCGTTTCCGGAAGATGGCTATCAAGCGGCAATTCGAAATTATAGACGTAGTCGCCAGGTTGAAACGTCCTATAACCTTTTTGCGCAACAGTGGGCCCTCCAGAAGACGAATCACCTTTGCCAAAGCTCCTCGATTGGTTCACTTGTAATGATAGCCTCTTTTGGTCTTTGGTGCTGAGATTCGTACTCGAGCTCATTGGAGAAAACGAGTCAAACGACAGTTTGCTAACGCTCTTACCGGGAACAGCGAGGTGAGTTGCGGAGCGATCGTACAATTCGATATGATCCGCGCACGGTCCGGACTCCGCAGTGGGGAATTGGGCGTTGAAGAACGGCCATGTGTGGCTCATGATGTTGTCCACTTCTTCAAAGTCAGTTTTCCTCGGCGGAATACCTGCAAAAACTATTAGTTTTCCACTACGTTTGGTTGATACGCCGTAAATCGACGACGCACCTTCAGGCCATTTAGTGACTGCACGGCCCTTGAACTTCAGGCTAACAGCCTTGATCTTTGTGCTTTTTGAGACTCTCAGATGCAGGCTGCCTCTGAGCATCGCAGTACTCCTTTCCGAGTGCTCCGTGTGCTCAAATCCTTGAAGGAACAGAACAGGCTCCGCCAACGAGATTCCCAGACTAATTCCATTTCCTGTCGCTAGCGGCTTATCGTCCGGTATGGTTCTCGTGAATGAAGAGATGATGCTCTTGCGATTGCTACTCGTCTGACTAGACGTCGATCTGACACTATCAATGAGCGGCGGCCTAGCAACGGCTCCGTCGACCGGTCCCCCTGCAGTATTCCTCGGCAAGCTGCGCATTGTGTCGCTCGACGGTTCCCTCTGGCTCTCCGTGGACAACGAAGAGCCAGGATCCTCGGCGCTGAAACTCGGAGGGCGGGTAGGAGTAGGTGATTTCTCGCCGAGGTGGGGAGAGAAGAAGGCAGTGAGGAAGCGTTTCGCGTTTTCCCGTGGGCCCGCCAGCTTTTCAATGACCACCGGACGGCCTCGTCGAGATTTTTTACGAGCGAGAGAGTAATCGGGAGGGACGCGGGCGATGTGGATGCGCTGGGGCCGGCGACTGCGTGGGTTGAAGAGCGGACTGCGAGTCTGGAAGAGTTCGGCGGGAGATAAAGCGCAGCACGAGTGGCGCTCAGGCTGGTCAGGCAAATAGGACAAGCGCCCCCTCTCGGTATGAACTCGGAGATACTCTGTCATTATGGAAATTGGTGTGAGTTTCAGATGTCGCGGAGAGGAGCGGAGGAGGAGCAGAGACGACGGACGCGCGCATGCAGGGACACGGGGGAGCAGGGCAGGTGTTGATATGCACAATTGTTGCGAGACGTCTCGACGCAAGTGAAAGGGACATCCACGCAAGCAGGCATCGGCCAGCGGAGACGCGGGTCGCGACGCAGACGAGGTATTAAAGGCAGGACGTACAAAGGAAGAGGTGAGGGTGGGAGGGCGTGATGGTGCTACTTACAACAGCGAAAATGGCTCGTGGAAACAACGGTTCTCATGCCGCCGTACCTTTTACTCGGATTTTTGGGGCGGTCAAGGGTGGATGCGTGCGGTCATGCGCTGGCAAAAGTCGTAGGGACCGCTGCTCCTTGCTTAAAACGACGCGCCGGCGACAAACAGGTAAATGGGGTCGGGCAGGGAAGAGAGGCTTGCGGAGCGGACGCGCAGTCGTCGCACTGCCTGCACGGACTGATCGGCGAGTGCTTGGGGGAGGGAAGGCCTTATGAGAGGCTTCATCAGGCGCTACGTGCAGACTGCACGTCAGCAATGCAGGACGATCCAAAGGCTTTGTATTGTAGCCGGCCATATTTGAGATTCGTGCTGCCATCCGGCGCCTCCTGCCAGCCCGAGAGAAGCCTAGCCGTGACATCAATCGCGCTCTAGATGCGCCCAAGCCGGAATCCTCGGATGCAGCATCCACGAGCGGACAGCTGCCAGCTGCGCGCGCCGTACCATGGTTTGCATGCATGGGACAGTTGACTGTGACTTGACGCGGGGAATAATGCGATGGTCGTCCCCCTGTTGCACCACGTCATGAGATCTATTCCCGAGCCTCGGTGGCAATCGCAGGGCTGCGACTTGGGAAACCCTCGTGTCCTCCCGCCGACGCCAAGCGCCCTGCGGTCCAAAGGGTGCAGGATCTGCATCTGGGGTTACCGAACAGGATGGGGGCCCAACGGTCGCCGCTGCTCGCAGGCCAAAACAAAAGATAGGCAGGCCATCGTCAGCGCGACGGCGCCGTGGGGAGGCTCTCTCGCCATCGAACATCGCTGCCCTTTTCTGACGAATAGCGGTCACCACAATACGTGACGGTGACGTTTTGCGCGGGGACGACCACGAAAAGATGAGCGCTATGAGGACAGAGAATGTGGGGATTGGCTGTGGGAAACGATGGGCGCCTCCCGTCCGACACCGGGAGGGAAGGCATCTCAGCCCACTCCCCGCCACGTGACTGACGCGTCCGACGCGCCTCGACTCGGCCAACACCGCCCGCGTTTTAGCACGTCTTCCACTCCCCCAACCTAGCAGCCCGACTCCACTTGGGTGTCTCTCGGCCTCACAGGATGCCGCTCCCCGCTGATCAGGGTACTACCTACGCTCGTGCTCTACTATCCGTGTTCAATGCTAATTTTCTCCCAGCCAAGGCTCAGTCGCCGCTCGCAGGCGTCATCCTGTGCTGCACCGCCATCGACCAGGACCACCGAGTAAGCCTACCGCCCTCCACCCCCCAATCGCTACTAAAAACATCACTTATAGGGAGAGTTGGCAAAATGGGCAATCGAAATGGGCGCTGCCCACAAGTACGACCTGACCTCGGACGTAACCCATCTCGTAATCGGCCACATCTTCACGCCCAAGTACAAGTATGTCGCCAAGGAGCGCCCTGACGTAAAGGTCGTGCTGCCGCAATGGCTAGAGGCTGTTCGCGAGTCATGGTTGAAGGGAGGGGATACCGACGTCGCCGTCCTGGAAGAGACTCATCGAGCGCCAACGTTTTATGATTTGCGTATATGTGTAACTGGATTCGATGACCGTAAGTGGCGGCGCGTGAGCTCATTGGCTTTCCAACTAACATTACCTAGTCTACCAAAGACAATACCTTCAAGACAAGATTACCGCGAATGGCGCTTTATACTCGGGCGACCTAACAAAGTCTGTAACGCACCTTATCACGCGGAAACCGCAAGGCCAAAAATATACACACGCAAAGTTATGGAATGTCAAAACAGTGTCATTGGAGTGGTTCACCGAAAGTCTTGCGAGGAAAATGGCTCTGGACGAGTCTCTGTACGATCCCGTGCTGCCCCCAGAACAGCGCGGTATAGGTGCCTTTAAACTTGTGCCGGACGAAACAACACCCATTGGAAAGCGAATGCGCCCACCCGAGACGGGAGAAGGAGAAGGCCGACGGAAGCTAAGACGCACAGCCAGCACGAAGCTTGGAAGCCAAAGTTCGGCGATATGGAATGACATCGCGAGCGGCGGTAGCTTCTCTGCCAGACCGGAGGGGGATGATTTATGGCAAGAGCTCAAGCCTCACGCCTCAACCGCTGATAAAGCCGTAGCCCCGGAGAGCCGCGCTCCACTTCGGAAGGCCGCCAGCATGGTTGAACTCAACTCGCAGAATGCTCCCATTGAACGTCCAGTGGAGACCCGGGGCATATTTGCTGGGAGGTTTATTTACATGCATGGGTTCACGAAGGACCAGGTATGTTTTATTGACACAAGGCGAGGATTCGGCTGACAAGGCATTGCAGTTTGATATTCTCGAAAAATTTCTAGCCGATAATGGCGCTCGAGTTGCAAAAAGCCCAGAAAGTCTAGATCTGCTCTCTGATCGAGATTTGGACATGGGTTTTGTCATTCTCCCGTACAATGTGACTCACGACCAGTTTGAAGGTGTCCCACAGCGCGCTCGAAAGCTAAACCAGGTCAATGAGTGGTGGGTGGAGCTATGCCTTCACCACAAAAAGCTCGCAGATCCGAACGTCGAGATGCTATGTAGACCGCTACCCCAGCTCCGCACCCCTGGTAAGTTTTCATTTAAGCGCGTGTGACTATTGCTGACATATTGCAGTATTTCGTGGTATGACTATCACCGTCTCTGGCTTTGTGGATTTCGATCGTTTGCATGTTTACAAAGTTCTCAAACTCATGGGTGAGCCTATTGTCCAACAGCTCGCTCCATCATTTCTCTAACATTATGCAAATAGGAGCAACCTTTGCTGAAGCTCTGAGCCATGACACAAAGCTGTTAATCTGTGGTGCGTTCTCGCCAACCAGCCACAAGATCAAGTTCTGTGTCGATCAATCAATCCCTGTTGTATCTGCAGAATGGTTGTGGGCGTGTATTGCCTCGGCTTCGCTGAAGCCATTGGATGGTTATCATCTCACGCCATCGGGGCAGCATTCCAGAGATCCGGCTGTTCAGTCACACCCTCGTCATGATCCTGCACGGCCTGCAGCCGTTGGGTCAAAAAAGGAAAGGTATGTTAGTTCGATGCTCAGTCGGAGTTCCGTTTCGGCAAGTAACGCGCAATAATTTCCGCATGACCTTTCCTATAGTGCTTGTCTTATCAACCGCACCCTGGTTACTTACTGTTTTGGTGCCGATCATCGCAAAGCATGCTGGGAATCGCTGACGAATTCCTGCAGGTTGCACACCCGCTCTTTGAACGGTGACAGAGCAGTCGCGGCCGCTCGTCCAGATGCAGGCCTGACCAAGACGAACAAGGATTCGATCTATGTGCCACACACTGCGAAACGCGCAGGACCATTCTATGACTCGGGCAGTGATGGCGAGAACGGCGATGTCGGGGCAGGCGTCTCAGCGCTCAATGGCGCCACGTCCCAAAATCCTCTCCAGGAGCTCTCGTCATCAGCGCGGAACTGCCAGCGCAGGCACTCATCAACGCTGCGCCGTGCGGATACCGCGGCTGATCTCAGATCGGTGCGACAAACGAGGAGCCCGCCGCCGCCATACTCAGCGACAACCGACAACCGCGACAATACCAACCTTAACCCTAACCCGGCCTCTAACACAACAAGAACGGAAAGGGCAAACATTCCGACCGAATCCGGGGCCAGCTCGAGCAATGCGGTCAGCTCAGCAAACGCTCCTACCCTCAATGACACGATTGCCGCGCTCATAGCCCAGAAGAAGCAGCAGCAAGCCACTGCGTCGCGTCCCGGGTCTGCGCACTCGAGCACCGAGCCCGGCAACCACCGCCGCAAGCGCCAGCTCGGCCGCGCCCCGAGCACGACTAGCAACGCCTCAGCTGGCAGTTCCGCAACGCTACCACCCACTCTATCGGAAGAGGGCGGCAACAATAAGACGGGCGACGGCAGCACAGCAGTTGCAGCAGCTGCAGCTGACGGAAAGGCGTGGAGCGGGGCCGTGGTCGCGGAGCCGAGCCAGGCGCTGGCGTGGGGGGATGCGGGATGCACGCAGGAGGGGGGCGCGCTGAGGTCGGTGCAGGCGATTGGGGTGGTCAGGGATGTGGGAGCTGATGAAGGAGTGGGCAGCCGTGTGGGGAGGCGCAGGGCGGGGCGGGGCTGAAAGCTTGTCTTCGGTCCGGGCAGGCCATGGGTTCTGTTGGCTTTTTTGGTAGCGGAAGCGGAGGGGAGGGGTGAAGTGAGAGTTGAGGGCGTGAGTCAGGGTAGGGCATGTAAGCGCTACGTGCTTTTTTGCATGTGTTAGCTTTAGGGCTGGCTGCCTGGCTCGTGGTGGTGTACGACGGGCCGCAGGCGCAGCGCAGCAGCGCGCGGCGCAATCTTGCTTTGTGGGCTTGGGTTGGAAATACGGGTTGTAGCTGCGGCTGGATAGATTGACTGCGGTGTCATATGGATAGATAGATAGACGACGGAGATGGCAGCAAGCAAGCAGTGGTGGAGTAGTGGTGCAGCGCGGCAGCGCAGCAGAGCGCGCATCAGGAGCTGCGAAAACCGAACGATGGCTTTAATCTACTTTGATGTTTGCTTTGTCTGCTTTATTGCTTGCGTGCTACGAGGTACAATACACACACGATAGCGCGGGCTTTTTGGCACTGGAGTAGGCTCATATGTAGCGGGGCCGGTGGTGTTGCTTTTTTTTTCTTTTTTTGTTTTTTGTTTTTTTGCTTTTCTGCACATAAAGTTACTCCTAGTTTCCGTGCTCTAGATGTCGCGGAATCTATAGTTACGGGTCTGGGCCTGGGCCTTGAGTCTGGGGTCTGGGATCTTTGGGTTTTTGTTTTTTGTTTTTTGTTTTTTGTGCGCGGACACATGCGCGTGCTGAGATGCACGATGATGATGGTGGTGGTGGTGGTGGATGGTGGTGGTGCACGAGTACGGACGGGTGCGCGCGGTCTTGCTGGCCAGCTAGGTGGGAGTGGCCGTGCCATCATCATTGTTGCTGCGTCTACCACACTCATCCAGCTGGGTACCTATCAGCCTTCTTTCCTTGCTGCCATCATCCCAACATCCAACTTGCCAACAACTAACTAACTAACTAACTTGCTTGCTGAGCGGGTTGCCTTGCCCTGCCTTGTCTTGTCTGTCCTGCCCGTAACCATACACACCACACCACATCGTGGTAGCTCTCACACACCACACACGCCCCAGCGCAGCTCACGCCGCACAGCCCAGCCCAGCCCAGCCCACACACACCTCACCACCACCACCTGCTCCGCCGTGTGCGGCACACGTACACGTACGCGTACACAGACACGGCACGGCGCGGCTCGGCTCGGCTCGGCTGACCTGGCATGCTATGGCATGGCTACACGTAGAGTATGTAGTAGAGGTCACAAGGCGTAGCCCAGCCCTGCCTGCCCTTCCGGTCGTGCCAGCGCGGCTTTTGGTGGCGGTGGCAATGTTGGCGCTGGCGCTGGCGCTGGCGTTGGCGTTGACGTCTTACGCACGGCATATATGGCGGTCTAGGCTGGGCCTGGGTCTGGACGTCTGGACATGGCAAGCTGGTGGGGTTTGGATGGGCTGGGTTGGTGGGTGTGTGTGTAGGATGCGGTGGATGGGTGAGTGTTTGCTGAGGGAGGAGAGGGGAGGTGTAGGACTGAGTTGGGTTGGGTTGGGGGGTTTGGGTGGTGGGATGAAGAGGGAAGAGTGTAGTGTATAGAGAGGTTTTTATATTGGCATTTGTTTAGCTATTGGTATTATCTTTCGCCTCTTTTTATAGTGCTATTATTCCCTGCTATAGTATCTTTGTCATGTTTATATCTACCTATATATACGTATAATAATTAATATACACTAGTAATTACTAAACGCAACCTATAGTATAGATTCCTAACTGACCCTTTTCTACCGCATAACACACCCGTTCCGCCCTAGATATCAAAGCACATCACCCCTAGCGAGACTGCTCACCAAAAGGCAATCCACCACTGTAGCAACCACACCCGCCATTCTAGCTCACTTAATCCTACCAAAACAATTAAAAGCTTAGCACCAACTACCCTAACCCTCGTCCCACATCTAACCTTCACCCAACCATCCTACAAGCAACAAACACCACACATACACAGCTGCCCAAACACGTAAACCAGCAGACAGACAAACAAACAGGCAAGCACCTAGACAGGCAAGCAATCAAGCAAAAACCATAGACACGCGCACACAACACAAAGCAGCAAAGCAGCAGCAGCAGCAGCAGCAGCAGAAGGGCATAGTACAGTACCATAACGTACACAGGCGCACTCGCCCACCTAAGCACCCACCTGCTTCAGCCGTACCCATCTCACCGGGCAGCGTATATGTATCCCATCTCACCCAACCCTACCGCGTAACCCGCAACTCCAAACCCGCTGCGAGCCGCACAGGTGCACAGAAGCACTGCGCAGCGCAGTGCAGCGCAGTCACGCGAAGCAAGCATACCAGTTCAACACTCCACGACCATTCAGCCGCTCAACCAACCATCCATCCAACCAGATACTCACCGCGCAAGCCGTGCGTTGGCATATATCCGCGCCAGCAAGCGCCGCGCAAGCGCACTCGCACGCACGCAAGCAGGCACCAAACAAGCAAGCAGCCGAACGAACGAACGAACCAAGAAGCCAGCTACAACGGAAAAAGCAAAAAGAGGAAAAGGGATATTCACAGGAAAGGACCGTCCATAAAATGTAGTTCCGACAACGAACGAAGCAGCAGCAGCAACAGTAGCAGCGTTACAACCCACCGCCGCCCTCCTGTCCGTTTGTCGGGGGTATCTAGCAAAAGCAGCAGCTGCGGCAGGAGCAGCCGCCAGCGAACTAAGGTAATGAGAAAGAAGGTCAGAAAAAAGTATACGACAAGAAGAGAACGCTGGAGTAGGTGGGTGAGAAATGCGTGCTTGCGCATGCAGGTGCGTGGGCTGTGCCTGTTGCCGGTGTGTGTGTGTGTGTGTGTGTGTGTGTGAGTCCGTGAGGAGGGTGATCGATGGCCAGGTGAGAAGACAACAGCGCGTATCCCCCAAGCAGGCAGTGCCTGCCTCTTGAGTCAAATACGAGCGATAGTGCTCATGGCGGTGTCATTGGCCGTGATAGTGGTGGCGGCGGTGGTGGTGGCATGCCAGTGACAAAACGCAATGGACGACAACAGCCTCCCTCCTTTCCAACACCCGCCATGCATCCCACATAAAAGAAACTCCACCCACACCAACGCCGCGCCTGCCACACCACACCATAAATTCCACACCAACCACACAGCACAATCCCCTTCCACGCCCTCACCACGCCCTACGCCGCATGCCCAACAGGCCCGCCTCCTCCCCCACCCCCGCCATTCCCACCTAACCCATCTAGCCCAGACCCGTTCAGCAGTACATCCAAGAGATCATACCCACCGACATCCGGCCCGAACGTCGTAGCATTAACGTCCACAGGCCCAAACCCATTCAGCAGCGGATCAAGCGGCAGCGCGAGCCAGTCCGGCCCGCCCGGCCCGCCACCACCAGGGGCGCCGTTGCCAGCGTGGCTGGAATTCGGCCCGCCGCCCCCCGAAGGAGACGTGCCGTAGGCGTTCCCGTCGCCGAGACCGTTGGCGCCGCCACCGCCGCCGCCGTTGTTGCCGTTACCGCCGAAGTGCGGTCCGTTGTGGCCGTCGAGCATGTGGTTGTGCGGTTGGTAAGGGCTGCCCATGCCGAACGACGGCGGGGGCATGATGCTAATATTATTAGCCGAGGGGTCGTACGTCTCGGTGCTGATGCCCCAGAGGGGGTGATTCTGGGAGAGGCTGGGGGTGCGTGTGCCGGTGCCGGTGCCGTCGGGGGTCGCGAGGCCGCTATTGCTGCTGCCGTAGGCAGGCCACTGCGGCGCCGCGCCGTTGGCGTTGTTGCCCACGTGGGGGTAGCCCTGGCCTGGTGGTGGCATGAATTGCGGTGGCCGCCCTAAACCGTCTGGCGCTTGTTGCGAGGCTACGCCTGGCATGCCCGGGGGATTAGGGCTCTGGCTCGTGGCACGCGAGGCTTGCATCGAGGCTCGCCCTGAGCCGCCGGTGGTCATGCGCACAAACCGCGACTTGATGCATGTTATGAGCGTCATGAGGAGGTCGGCGAAGCGGTTGCCGACGTGCACATCGTCGACGATGCAGCCGCGCAGCGCTGAGACTGCTTCTTCCATCAGTCCAAGCGAGATGGCAACGTCGTCTTCAGTCGCTCCAAGCGCGAACGTCTTAAGTAGGATGATGGCGACGGAGATGATCCGGAAGAAGGTCCTGACAGGTGCATGCTTGAGGTAGCCGCCTGGCTCCAGTCCTTTGACAACAACTGTCAAGACATTGCGGCAGCCGTCAATGACTTCCCGGATGAAAAACCGATCGTTGCCATACATCCTCATTAACAACGCTGCGGGTATGGCACCAGGGTCCTTGGCAGAAGGGAGAGAGCCAAGGGGGGTCCCATTGGGCGGTGCACCGACATTGTTTTGTAGAGGGTTATGTATGCATCGCTCTACAACAGCTTGTAGAGCGAGAGAGTTGAGGTACACACGGCTATATTCGTATTCGATCGTCAAGACGTCACACATCAACGGGGGTACTATGTCTCGTTAACAACAATGAAATCCTACGGTATTGGAGTGTTCAACTTACTGAGATGGCGGTATCTGTCCAAATGCTCCCTGAAGCTCCGAAGCATTGGTTGAAATTCAGCAAGTAGCTTCTTGTACTCCTCAGACTTGATTAGTTCCCTGGTATGCCGGCGGTTACCAAACATCTGCTGATTGCCCCGCTCCATAATGGCAGCAATCTCCATCCAGAAATACAGAACCATTTCTTGGCTGTTGATTCTCCGCTCCCTACCGGGTGAGGTTCCGGACTGCTCGCGTATGATTCGCCCCGTTCTCTTTAGAACCTCGAACCGTTCATGCAGACGCTCGTCAGGGCTCTTGAGGAATGATGCATCCCTCTGAGATCGGGGCAGCATTGAGGTAAGGCCGACCCTGCCACTGGTCTGGGTGATGTAAATCAAGAGGAGTTCTTTAAGGTGGTTTTTCCTGCGGAAATATGCTTCCACTTTGGCCGGTGGCAGGTTCTTGTTCTCTTCCTGAAACTCTGCCTCGCTCGTCTCGTCAAAGACACCAATCTCGTAGGCCAGCGCCAGTGCGTTACCAAGGAGCATCCAGCACATCCGGTCGCTACGCCAGCAAGGTTCTAACCAGCTGTCGATGCGTTGCCCCCCAATACCCCTGTATTGCTCGTTGCTGTTGGTTTCCGCAAAAGAGACTGGCTCTTCACGGGCCATGAGTTCATCATCATCGTCCCCCGGAGGGAAGTGCAAGGCACGTGGGTGCCACTCCGTTAACAGCATAAGGCTTTCCACGGTTCCAAGTGCACGGAGTCCTTTACGGGACAGAGGATTTACATCGCAGCTTTGCTGGGCGCCAGCTCCGCAGAAACCACCACCAAATTGTTCTTGACCCCAGATCATCCGGTCAATCATGCCCTGGAGGTAATTCCAGAGCTTCTCGTGGATTGCGAAAGGCCGTGAACTCGACCCCGGCCCGGTGAGAGTCATGTAGCGAGAGGACACTGTTAGCAGTGTAACCACGAGCATCGGTTCCTCTGTGAGCAGAGTGATGTGGCTCTCATAGCGCTCGAAATTCGGGACCACAATCGGCGTCAATGGCGAGAGGTACTTGTAGAAGTAGTCCATGTAGGCAAGAGCCTCCTTGGCTGTGAACCACCCAGCGCGCACGAAGCGGAACTTTGACCAAGCTCTAATAGCCGACTGATACCCCGCCTCGTCGAAACCGTCTTCATTGGTATATGATTGTGAAATCGCCGGATCCACTACAGGCTCAACTGTAGACCGCGCCATCGTGGGACTAGTGTAAGGTCGCGCTCCTACCGTCGCGGGGCTCGTCAGGTTCGCCTGTGACCCTGGGGTGTTGCCGCTGACGGACATGGGCCGCTGCTGGCTGGTCGTGCTCCCATGCGCGTCGTGATCCATGTCACCAGTCCGCCCAGCGGCCTCAAATAGCAGGTTCAGGGCGTCGTGTCCACTGAAGACTTCCTTGGATTGTAGTATCGCCGTAGTCTCGTTGTTGACCTTCTGCGCATCGTCCTGCGTCGACAACTGGGGATCGGTAGGGCGGCGCAAAGGCTGGTATCGGCCGACGGAGCCTCCCGGAGTCAGAGGTTGGTCGGTACCGGCGGCATCGTAGGCAGCGGCCTCGTTGGCGTTGATGGTGGGCAAGGCGGGGTGTCGCGGGGTACTGTCGATGCTATCTCTGAGCCGCTTGCGACCATTGCGGACCTCGTAGTCGGAGGGGCCATCGTCGTCGATGCCCTCGCCGCCGTCCTGAGGCTTGCGCTTCCGCCTGGTCGCGGAGAAGAAGCATTCCTTGCTCTCGCGGCGGCATCTGACGCACGGCGGCTCGTGGGGATTGTCGACGGGGCCGAGGTCACATCGGACCTTCCGGCGGCGGCAGGGTATGCATGCCTGGTAAGTCCTGGTGTGCTGTTGCGACTGGGAGAGAGACTTGGCCGGCGGTGAGGTGCTAAGAGCAGCATGCGAGTCTGAGGGCGTCGCGTTGGCCATGGTGGTCGCGTCCATGGCTGGTTTTGCTCGGTTTGCAGCGGTTCAAGATAAGAGCGAGGGGTCCGGGCTGTCCAAGCGGCGATCAACCGCACGCGAGTCCGAGGGCAGTGTGGGGGGCCAATCTACAGATGCGCCGGGGCATTGAGGCTTCTGCGCGAGGGTAGGTGTTGCACGGTTTTGCATCCGAGGGCGTAGAGGCAGCTTTGTGGCGATAACGGGAGGGTGACTCGAGAAGCCATATCGTCAGCCGCTCCGTCACGGGACTCGACGTCGCCGCCGCCGCTCTGCCGCTTCGGGTCAGACACGCTTCGTCCTTCGACGCGCTCACTCCGATCAGGCAGGTCAAAGACTCTAGCTGGCACTCTGGCGCTGGTCATTTGACCCAAGTGTGAAAGTCGACAAGTCACTCCTTCACTACCCGGACTACACGTCGGTTCTATGCAAGGGAGTGTGTCACCGCAGTACAAAATACGCTTTTTGTACGAGTACATTCATCTGCACGAGGTTCTATCCGTACCCATAAGCCGGCCTGTTATGCCCTGTTAGCTGCGTATCTACTCTGTCTTCCATTCGTCGAACTCCTCTCCCAGGTGCTCTTTTAACTTTGCAAAACTCTTCCCAAAGTTGCGCTGACATCTCCAGCAAACGAACTCGCGGTTCATGTAGCCCGCGCGTCCTGGATGCCTGCGCGGGTCGTCCTGCGGAAGCGGGAAAGCTTCAAGAGGTACGAGGAACGGAGTCGAGAAGCTATTGTAATGCTTCCGGTGCTTCAAGCAGGGCGAGTTTCTGTCCGGCGAGAGGCAATGGATGTGCAAGTTGCTCATGGAGGGGTATGCGTGGATGCCAGTGAGCAGGCCTTGCGACCAATCACGGCCCTCTGGAAGCTCATCCGGACCGGGAGTGTCATCCGAGTCCATGGCTTCATTGCGTGCTTGGTCCTGCTTCGAGCCTCGGCCGTATCTGCGTCGTAGTTCGCTGGCAACAATCTGCTTGACCTTTTCGAGCTCGGCCTTGCAGGCTTCAAGAAACTTGGCGTCCTCGAATGCATCATATGGATGTAAGAGCGTCTTGGCCGGGTCGCGCGGCAGCAGCAGGAGATGAATGACAGATTTTGGGTACATGTCGTTGATGACAACCCAGTCATCCGTGTACGAGATGACACGCTCCGGGCCAAATGCCTCCGGATGAGCAATGTAAGCTCCTAAGCCATCTCTACCGAAGAAGGTGGTGGTGGCGCCTGGGACGGAGGTGGATTTGTAGCTTTGCTTGGTTGTATTTGGCCGTTTGCGCATCATGAGCTCTGTAACTGTCAATCTTCAGTCTGGTCTCCTTACCCGCAGTGAATTCGCATTACGCACATGCATTGGAGCGCTTGTTCGTTGACGGATCCGGTGCCGAGACGGCTTCCCCAGTCATCTCCTCTTCAGTGATGGCATCTTGTGCGTGTTTGCCGCTGTCGGCCATGTTCCGGACTAGAGATTTATTCGCTGAGAGTCTATACGAATAGGGAATCTTGGAGGGTGCAAACGAAGTTGACAGGCACAACCGGATTGTTCGAGAAGTGCCCGTCGTCGGAAGGAAGTACCGTGGATGCGTCATGCCGTCGCCGTCGACCCTTGCAGCTTGCGTATTTCAGCCCTACGGCAGAATTTCGTCCACCCCCGCGAATCTTCCCCGCCAAGCGCACTCATCTCGATGGATTCCCTACCCCAACACCATTCACTCTCGCCACTTCGACCCGTACGAGGATGCCGAAGAACCCGCACCCCCCGCGCGGCGGCGGTGGTTCCAAAAAGTCCGCCCCGTCTCCCGCTAACGCCGAGGACACGAGTTACATAGTCTTCTCCAATGCGAAGGGCGACTCGAAGAAGAACAAGAACAAGAGCGATGCCGCGCAAGGAGCCTCCGACAATAGCAAGGGCAAGGCCAAAGGAAAGAGTGCTGTTGAGCTGCACGAGGCCGGTCCTCCAAAGCCCGACACCCGCACCATAATCGGCGGCGCATCATGGACTGGCAAGCTCCCGGTCAACATGCTCTCTGAACACTGTCAGAAGCAGAAATGGGAGAAGCCCGATTACACTATGGTTTGTAAATATGCGGCGAGAGTGGCTGTATTGTCAAGCTAACCAAAGTCCAGAACAAAGTCAAGAACGGCTTCGTCGCGCACGTTAACCTCAAGTACACTAACCCCAAGACACGGGAGACGACAACAGTTCCCCCAGTAAGGCTTCCTGTGGAACAACAAGATCTCGGGGTCCAACCTACTGCCCTGGAAGCGCGTCATTTTGCCGCAGCCTATACTCTCTTCCGGGTAGCCAACATGAAGAACATCCACATGATGATGCCGCCCACCTACCGCGACCTTTGGAAAGGACCATTTACGGATATGAAGAAAACGGACACAAAGGAAGGGAAAGGATGGATGTACGAGGCTGATCCTTTCGTGGCATTCAAGGAGCGGGAGGCTGTCAAAGCCGAAGCCGCTAAGAGGCGCGAGGAGACTGCCAAACAAAAGGATAAGGAACAAAACCAGCCCAAGGGCCCAGGCCAGGCTAGCAGTAACAGTAACCTCATGCGGGGCTGGACTCGGGTACCAAAGATCGACATGGGTAAGAGAATCAGGACGGAAATTGAAAGCCTCATCAGACGTGATGCTGTGTGGAATCCGCACAATGTTCAAATGCCAAAGGACCAGCGTGCTCGTGTCATAAAGGAAATCACCGAGCTTGGTTTCCGCAAGAGCCATGTTGAGGAAGCGGCAGAAGTTTGCAAGGATCGCGAGGAAATACTGGAATGGCTCCTTATTCATGTTCCCGAGGACGATCTCCCCAGCTGGAGTTTACCGGAGGGATATACCGCAGGGATCAGTATGGCTAGTGGAAACCTCAAACGAGAAGCTGCCATTAAACGCCTAGCCGCTACCGGTTATGCCGTGGAACTTTGCGAAGAGGCGTTGGATGCCTTTCGTGGAGATGAAGCCAAGGCAGCTGGCCTGCTACAAGCTCGTTTGCTTGGCGATGATCAGCTTGCAGAGCAACTCTCAAGCTTGGATATGAGCGAGTCCAACGAAACCTATGAGAAAATGGATGACCCGTGGGCTGAAGAGCAGACTACTCTGTCGGCCATTTATGACGAGAAGTATAATTTAAGCAGTCCCGATCAGTGCCAGATCCGGCTTGAGGTCACTGGGGACAACAAAACGGACTTCTCCTTGCATGTTCGGAAGCCTTATGGTCCATACCCGAATGTCCTCCCTATCATCTCGATCCAAGCGAAGATTCCAGCTTATATACGCCTCAGCATAATTAAACAGGTATTAGCACAGGCACAAGAAAGCTTCCTCGGAGAACAAATGATCTTCAACATTGTGGACTGGCTAGAGCATGAGATACCCGGCGTCATCGAAAATCCAGGTCGTCTCACTGATGTTTCCTCTGCAATTGCTGCCGCCGATACCGGCGCGCACACGAAAGAAGTCCAAAAGAAGGAGGGTCGTCAACGCCGCCCAAGGCGTGTTGACTGGCGGCCCGGTACTCCAAGCAGCTTGCGTATACTTGAAGGGTGGCAGTCGAGGCTTAATAGCTCAGCTGGTCAGCGTATGTTACGCGCTCGTCAAAATCTTCCTGCGTGGCAGTTAGAAGAGGCTATTGTAGAGGCCGTGAATAAGCACCAAGTTGTTATCATTTCGGGAGAGACAGGATCCGGAAAGTCGACTCAGTCCGTACAATTTGTGCTGGACGATCTGTATCGACGTCAACTCGGCGAAGCAGCGAACATCGTTTGCACTCAACCACGACGTATCTCCGCGCTGGGTCTAGCAGACAGGGTGGCTGACGAGCGATGTGGTGCTGTCGGTGACGAAGTCGGATACTCTATCCGCGGCGAGTCGAGATACAAGCACGGCGTCACAAAGCTTACCTTCATGACGACCGGTGTTCTGCTCCGCCGATTGCAGACCTCTGGTGGTCGTCCTGAGGATGTTGTGGCTTCTTTGGCAGACATCACTCACGTCGTTGTCGACGAAGTTCACGAGCGTAGTCTCGATACCGATTTCCTTCTCGTCCTGCTTCGGGACGTCCTCAAGCAGCGCAAGGACCTTAGAGTCATTCTCATGAGTGCCACGCTTGACGCGGACATGTTCGCAAACTACTTCAAGCCGGCAGTCGGTGCAGTTGGGATGATTGAGATCCAAGGCCGCACTCATCCTGTGACTGACTTCTACGTCGACGACGTGGTCCGCATGACAGGCTTCAATGGGCACACCACGGATGAAGACTGGGACGATGGGTCTGCGCAAAAGGGAATTAGTGATACGCTGAGAAGTATCGGCATGGGTATCAACTACGACCTGATTGCGAAGACTGTACGGCATATAGACTCGGAGTTGGGGACCCAGGATGGCGCAATTTTGATCTTCTTGCCTGGAACCATGGAGATCGACAAGACGCTACAGGTATGTGTTTTCTGGACTATCTTCGCCAGTTCCAACAGGTATCTAGTTCGATGACGGACTAACAATGAATGCAGGCTTTGCGTTCGATGCCAAACGTTCTTGGCCTTCCCTTACACGCATCTCTTCTCCCAGCAGAACAACGTCGCGTTTTCCCTCCAGCACCCAAGGGAATGAGAAAAGTCATCGCCAGCACGAACGTTGCCGAGACTTCTATCACCATCGAGGATGTGGTAGCTGTTATTGATACGGGTCGCGTCAAGGAAACCAGCTTCGACCCTTCGAACAACATGGTCAAGCTGGCTGAGACTTGGGCGTCGCGTGCAGCGTGCAAGCAGCGTCGCGGTCGTGCAGGACGTGTCCGGGCGGGCAAATGCTACAAGCTGTATACACGTAATGCCGAACAGAGCCAGATGATGGAACGTCCAGACCCGGAGATCCGACGCGTGCCGCTAGAGCAGCTGTGTCTCTCAGTCAAGGCAATGGGTGTCAAGGATGTTGCAAGCTTCCTCGCTGGCGCGCTCACGCCGCCAGACAGCATCGCGGTCGAAGGCGCCGTCGACCTGCTTGGCCGCATCGGCGCTATCGATGGCGAAGAAATGACCGCGCTCGGAAGACACCTGGCCGTCGTGCCCGCCGATCTGCGTTGCGCGAAACTCATGATCTATGGCGCAACGTTCGGTTGCTTGGAGGCCTGTCTTACGATTGCCGCGATCCTCACCATTCGCAGCCCCTTCGTCTCGCCCCAGGCTAAACGCGAAGAGTCCAAAGCTGCCCGCTCGTCCTTCGGCAAGGGCCAGGGCGACTTAATTGCCGATCTACGCGCGTACGAGAGCTGGATCGCAGTGCGGGAGAAGGGCGTTGGCGCGCGCGACGTGCGCTTCTGGTGCGAGGAGAACTTCCTCAGCGTAAACACGCTCAACGACATCAGCAGCAACCGGCGACAATACCTGTCTTCGCTGCAGGAAACAGGCTTCATTCCGTTAAGATACTCATCCTACTCCGCACAGCAGCAGCAGCAGCAGCAGCAGAGCGCGAACCTGAATCGTCACAATACGAACGACGCGCTGCTGCGCGCGCTCGTGGCCGGCTCGTTCAACCCTCAAATCGCGCGCATAGACTTCCCGGACAAGAAGTTCGCGGCGTCGGTGTCTGGCGCGGTGGAGCTGGACCCAGAGGCTCGCACGATCAAGTACTTCAACCAGGAGAACGGGCGCGTGTTTGTACATCCGTCGAGCACGCTGTTCGACGCGCAGGGCTTCCCGAGCGGCGCGACGTTCATGAGCTATTTCACCAAGATGGCGACGAGCAAGATTTTCATTCGGGACTTGACGCGTAAGTTGCTCTCTCTCCCTCTCTCTTAATCCCGTCTGGCATAGCGGCTAATGTGCAATTCAGCGTTTAATGCGTACACGCTCCTCCTCTTCTCCGGCCCCATCACGCTGGACACGCTGGGCCGCGGCATCGTCGTCGACGGATACCATCGCTTGCGCGGCTGGGCGCGCATCGGTGTCCTTGTCAGCAGGCTGCGCATGATGCTGGATGAGGCGCTAGCGAGCAAGATCGATGACCCGAGCATGGATCTCGCGGGAAGTGACGTCGTGGGTGTTGTGAGGAGGCTGGTAGAGCTGGATGGACTGGATAGGTAACGGCGAGTGAGTTCGTTGCGTTGACTTGGGTCTGGGTTATTGGGCTTTGGAATGTAGAGGTAAAGAGCGTGGTTAGAGTTGTTTGCGTAGATGGGGTTGATTTGGTTGAGCTTTTTAGAGAGCTTTGGAAGGAGTTTCTGCTTTGCTTGGATTCTTCTGGCTTTTTGTCATGTTGATTGGCTTCTTTTTTCGGAGAAATGACTTCTCTATATGAACGCTTAGCTGCTCCATCAACGTTGACAATCTCAATCCCAACCCGCTTAAACCGTCTCAGGGATATACAATCATATTTGGCTTATCATGTGCCACAGCCCACAAACCACTGCGCGAGATATCTCGACTTAAGGTAGTATATTCGCAGCCGCACGGATAATTTCAAAGTTTTCTGAACAGAGACACTCACAAAAGAATGAAGTGATTTTCGCGTTGTTGTTAGATTGCATACACAGTACGCTTTAACAGCTTCGCACAGTATCAAGAACTTTCTTCTATCTACAAGAGGGATAAATTGATCTTTGTCTTTTTCGCTGGAGAGGAATCACGTTGCTTTAATAGATATCTTTCGGTTAAAGTGTGTCCTTTGATGTAAGTTTGGTATATTTGTATGTATGTACGTGGTGGAAGATTTGCATCAGATGCGGATGCATTTCCGGCTCTATACTGTATGCAGACGCGTATAGTGAGTGCCGTATACATATTAATTGGGAGAAGAACTATGAATACTAACGGAACTAACAATCCATGCTTGAAGTTTCATTGTTCTGTTGCACAATATGCACAGATTAAAAACTCACTGTACGTATATATATGCTTCCAGAACAAGGCAGAGCAATGAATGACTGCCATTATGTGCGCTGACCAACGTCGTTTGTGTCGAGAAAACTGAAGCAGCCAAGCTTCTTTTTTGGTGTTCTCCCTGCCTTGTTTGTATATGTGTTAGTGAGGCTTTCAACCTCATCCGCTATAAGACATCCACTTGGCCTGTTTAGGCCGGCCTGCTCGGGATGTTGCAGGATGTTTCACTCCGCCTACAAAGGCTTGTACACATGCTTTTTAACGCTCCTGTTTGGGAAGTGCTTGGTTTGGAGTTCATTTCGCAAAGCTGATGGTTGTCGTTTGTTCAGTAACAAGCGCCGTCTCTTCCTCTTCCGCCACTTTGCATCCTAGATGAGAGCATGTGACTGGACGCCGCTTAGTTGAGAGCAACGCCAGGCATCAAAGTAGTGTGACTGCAGCATTCAATTCACTTGCATTCATTAACACACTTCACAGATAATTAGAAAAGCCACCCTCCACACACCCACTTCAACTCTCCACAGCACTAACCAACCCTCGCCCACCACAACCACTACCATAAACCACCAGCATGCCCGCCAGCAAACTCTCCGCGGCCAGCGGCAAGGCCGCCGCCGCCGCTTCTGCTCCAGCCTCACCCACCAGCTCGCCCCATCAAGCGCTCCTGCTACAGCAGCCCATCACGCCTGCGCCCCGGCGCTCTCACTCCATCGCCGCCACTACAACCACTACCCCGCTCAACCAAGTCGCCCGCTCCCAGCCTGGCACTGTTCCCCCCTCTACGCCTCCATCGCAGGTCGCCCCACCCCGCCCCGCTACTCCGCCCTCCGCCGGCCGCTACGAGGTCGCTGCCGAGCTGCCTCGCAGCGCCTCGCCCAGTGGTAGCGTCTTTGACTCACCTCGGCATGATGAAGGTGAAGAGAAAGCGGAGAGGGAGGAGATGGAAGAAGAAGAAGAGGCCGCGGAGCCGCGTCACCCGCTTGCGCCGCTGCCACTGCCGCTGCGCTTCGGTGCCCCTTCGTCGCCGATACAGCCGTCATCGTCGCCACCGGCTTCGCCAACCCAGCAGCAGCAACAGCAGCAGCAGCAGCCAACCCCCTCACAGCGCGCAACGTCGTCAGCGTCCTCGCCAATGCAGCGATCAACGTCCTTCCAGTTCTCTCGGACCACGTCGGCGTCATCGCCGCCGCCAGCATCACCGGACCGCTCCATGTCGATGTCGTCGCTGGTAGAGTGGTCCAGCGGGCGCGGCCGTGAGCGCCAGCTTGGCCGTCGCCGCAGCTCCGCTGCCCACGCGCCGTTCGATGTCTTTGAGGACCCGGAGCCGCCGCGCTCGCCGTCGCCCGCGACGCGCCGTAGACGTGCGGGCTGGGAGATGTATATGGAGCCGGCGTCGGATAAGGAGAATACCTCGCCGCCGAATGGGTTGGACGCTGATGGTGATGATGATTTGTTTGCGTGAGGTGGTGGTGGGGTGGAAGCAGTTTAAGTTTTTTGCTGTTTGTTGCTGTGGTGTTTTCACTGCTAACTCATTCAGTAGATGGCAAGGCTTGCTTCTTTGTACAGCTATGGTGGCTCTTTTGACTGGAGTCATTTGAGTTCAGCAAGCGAGCGAGTGGGGTGAGTTTCATTATTGTGGTATTTTTGCTTTGTATCCAAACTAATACTTTCAGCAGGTGGCAAATTTTCTTTTAGAGCGAGTCTTCTAAGTTTTCTGATTTTTTATTTATGGAGGTTGACTGGCTAGGAAAATGGGAGAAAGACGGTTGAGAGTGAGAGGTAGAGCTTTGCTGTTGCTCATGTGGAAGAAAGACGATCACACAGACAGAGATTCGACAGACGGATGATAATCTCATGAACATGTGGGTGAGGTGCAACGAGGTCGATGAGGGCGGCTTGGCGGAACGAGACCCTAAGCCCAAAACGAACTAAGGCGGAATGCGACTTGGAGATTTTTTGCGCGCCGCACAGCTCCAACGCGCGACGTCGAGCTTTACCACGCACACCGACAAACTCACCACCACCACCACCACCACCACTACCACCACAATGGCCAAGGACAAGGACGTAAAGGTCAAGAAGGACAAGAAGGAGAAGCGCTCCGAGACCGACGGCGTCAAGAAGAGCAAGAAGGACAAGAAGGAGAAGAAGCAGCAGCCTGAGCATGTCGCCGAGGCCCTTCTCGCCAGCCTGAGCGACACCGCCTCGGGCGCCGAGGCCAGCAAGGCCGTCGCCATTGCCAGTCGCCCCAAGGCCGACGACAGCGACGACGAGCAGACCGAGCAGGTCATCCGCGGCGCGCTGGTGCCCTTTGCCAACCCGCTGGCCGACGACAAGACGACCAAGAAGATTTTCAAGAGCGTCAAGAAGGGTACGTCCACACACCATGCACGTATGATATGACCTCCCAATCCTAACAAACTCTTCTGCAGCCGCCAAGAACAAGACGCTCAAGCGCGGCGTCAAGGAAGTCGTCAAGGCCATCCGCAAGTCGGGCACCAACCTGCCCAGCTCGTCTGCCGTCTCGGACCCCACGGCTGTCGTCGTCATCGCCGCCGACATCTCGCCCATGGACGTCATCTCGCACATCCCGGTGCTGTGCGAGGACCACAACGTGCCGTACATCTTCGTTGCGTCGCGCGCCGAGCTGGGCGCCGCCGGCAACACCAAGCGCCCCACGTCGGTCGTCATGATCTGCAAGGACCGCGGCAACAAGAAGGGCGACGGCAAGGGCGAGGACGAGGCCGACTACAAGGAGGCCTACGACGGCTTGGTCAAGGCGGTGCTCAAGGCCCAGCAGGGTGTCAAGATCTAGATTGCCGGAAAGAAGTCTTTGGATCTGTTGTTTTGACGGGAAGGGAGATGGGGAAGAGACAGACCGCAGGCAGGCGTGGAGTAATCAGATCCCGGTCTGGTGTCTTCTTTTTTTGTTCTCGGTGGTGGGCGCGAAGGGAGAGTACGAAAAAAATTAGCCCCGATTTTTTCGTTGGCATGACACACGGCGCATGAGGCGTTTATTTACTCGAACGGAGGGGTTTGATTGTACAGTGTATACGGGCATCAGAAGGGCGGGTTCACCACTGTCGACGAGGTTTTGTCCACATAGACGCTGCGCGACGCGGCCGAATTCAGGAAACCTTACTCCCACTTGGTCCAATTGGCATCTGCAACGGAGCCAGCAATCTCACAACGACACTGCTGACAGATAGAACACAAAACCGAGATTCGGAGCCGCGACCTCAATCGCCAGCTCCTAAACCCATTGACAAGCTTATTTGCAAGCAAGCCAAGTCGCGAGTTTAAGTCATGTTCCTAACTCTATAACAGCAGCGCACATCACATCGAAGCAGTGAACAAAACAATGGTGTGTCAAAACGATCCGACGATGTCAGGATCGGGTCTATTACCAAGCTCAATCAAAGCCGCAATCCCCCACACATCGGCTCTTTTCCCAATTACAAGATACTAGTCGTCATCGTCCGGTGACGAAAAATCTATCAAAACAAAAACAAAACGCCAATAGGGTATCTCATGCAAGCGCGACACCCAAGCCCCTCAAACGCCATTCAAAAGCAACGCGCTCATCTTTTTTTCCGAGCAGACAGGTAGAAAGGCAAGACAGACAGGACGGCGGACGCAAGCTAATGCGCCCACAACGGCAAGCCACCCGGCCCGCGCCCCATGCGCCTTCCATCCTCCCCATCAAACTCGACATAAGCGGGCGTGCTCGCGCCACTGCCCATGCACTCGTCCTCGCTCTCCTCCGGACTCATCATCACCAGCTCCAACCACCGCGCAAAGCGGGGCTCGACGGAGCCATGAACGCGGACGCGACGAACTCCGCGCACCTCCTCGAACAGGCGCAGGACGCTGTAGTCGGCGGCCTCGAACTGCGCCTGCCACGCCTCGATGTCGAGGCTCTCGGCGCCCGAGAAGGCGCGCGCCGCGTCTTTGGCGCTGAAGCGCGCGTCCGTGTCCAGCCGGACCGCGAGGCGCCAGTTGCGGATCAGGTTCGCGACGGAGGGTGCGGTGACGGGGCGGGAGGGCTGCACGAGGTTCGGGAGCCCCGAGAGGAGGGATGGGTGCGCCGCGAAGGTGTTGCGGCCGTAGAGCATGGGCGTGGCTTCCGCGTGGATCTGCCGGCAGGTCTGCAGGATTGCCGGGTGGATGTCTGCGCGCGGCAGGGCCCGCGCCGCGCTGTACGTCGTGCAGCGCGCTGCTTTGCGCTGCAGCGCGGGGATCGTGGGCGAGGTGAGGAGGAGGCTGTAGATCTCGTTGCGCAGCTCGGCGGGCAGGCGTAGGAATGGCGAGTCTTGGTTGACTTCTTGGGGGGCTGCTGGGGCGGGCGCGGGCGCAGATGGCTTCAGCGTGATGGTTTGTATTGCGGGCGCGGGGGCCGTGGTTGTGGTGGTAGTTGTCGACATGGTGGTGGTGAATTTATGTGTGGCCGAAAACGGATCGGATGGATGATGGTCGGTCTTCAATGGAGTGTCTTTTTCTGTGTAGAGACAGACAGTAGCAGTAGCAACAGCGAACTGTGTGGATTGATTGAATTGATTGAATGCAGAGCAGAGCAGCGCAGCAGCAGTAGTTATAAGTGATATCTCCTGACAGCTCCCCGTCGCCGCAGCAATCCAGGGTTTCCAAGAATTCCCGCTCTGGCGCGGGACATAACGGAGGCCACCTCGCGCAGAAACTCGGGCGACAGTCGGAGGCGAGGCGCGGCCGGCGGAGCGAGCGTGGCCTGGCGTAGGGCTGGGGCGGGTGGCGGCGTGGCATTGGCTGCAGTGCGCGGGCGGTGAGGCCGGGGGGTCACGCCAGACGCCTGCTGGGCTGATCTTGATCTGATGATTCGATTGCGGGAACGGGAGCGGCGCGGGAATAAATTTCGTGGCGATCCTTACTTGGGCGCCCCCGGGCCCGCTTGACTGGATGACTTGTTTGACTGTGCGACTGCGCTGCTGTGGCTTTGGGGCTGGCTGACTGGCTGGTCTGCAACACTGCCCTGCAGTTGTGGATGACTGTTGATACGCGCTGATTGCTGATGAGCCGCCTGGCCCTGCTCACGCCATCACCTGGCAATCCTGAATCCTGATAGCGATCTTTTTTCGGCGTTCGAGAACCTGATCGGTCTGCCACCCCGACGTAACACCTACCACGTACCTTTTTTATGATCGCTGTGCTCCATCCCTTATCGCTCCAGACATTGGTCTGCGCCTTGCGTGCCTGACACGAACTGCGTTTCGTTTCGTTATGGTGTGAGACCAGACAAAGAGAGGGCTTTGCATGTGAACAAAGCCCTCGTCGTGGCGCGTCCTGCGGCATGCTACGTTGTATCATCCATTCCATGGAAGTCTCCGGGTGCAGGCGAGCGGGCGGGGGCCGCTTCCGTTATCATGCTGCTGCCCTGCGCTGGTTTCGACGAGATTGCGTCGTTGTTTCACTCTCTTGCGACAGTCTCTCCTGACTCTCTCTCGCTCTGCTATAGACGTTGTAGGAAGAAGCAATTCGACGGGGCCCCGGTAACGGCCACTACGAAGTTAGTTGCAACGCCCCGTCCAACGTCCGTCCATGCGGGTCCGGATATAATTCTCCCTCCCGCATCAACGCGCATCACTGCCGTCATTTCCCGTACGTCGCGGCCAGCCTGCCCACCAAATGGTCCTTTGCCGTCAACACCTTGGCTGCCTCCCCAGCGCCTTTGTCCCGCCCATGCTCCCTGACTATCGCGCTGGGCACCGGCACCAGCCTCGCCTCGTCCAACGGATGGCAGAAGTACGCCATGCTGTATCTGTCCGCGGCGCCCCGATGCTGCTCGCCTTGAGGAAAGATGACGCGATGCACGGTGCTGCGTAGCAGGCCGTCGGTCCAGTAACTGAGCAGGTCGCCGATGTTGACAAGGATGGGCGGCACGGCGTCGTCGAGCGGGTTGACGGGCACGGGAGCCCAAGCGTTCTCCCGCGTCAGGATCTCCAGGCCCGGCTGGCCCGGCAGCTGGAAGAGCAGCGTGATGGAGCCGTAGTCGCTGTGCGCGCCGGCACGGATGTCCGTCTCGTCATGGCTCTCGGTCGGCACCGACGGATACTGCGCTGCGCGTTAGCGGTCCGCTGCGAATCTTCTAAAGCGGAGATCTCATACGTAAAGTAGGCGCAGGATGCTGCCAGAGGGGCCTTGGCTGCGGTCGTGCCGCTTCACGAACCATTCTGCCCCACCCTCATCTTCTGCGATCTGACTGATGTGAGTGGATGAGCTGGGTCGTTCGCGTGGGTGTCTGCTCACTTCGAACGCCATGCCGAATACGCGCAGGATCTTGTTGCAGAGGCCATGGCACTGGTCGGCGAATCGGCCTAGCTGAGCTTCGTGGGGTGCAAAGGGCTTGGGGAGCGGCTGGGCGGCTCTTCCGTCGACATATTCGCCAACGTTGAACGCTCTAGTGTATGTGTGTCTCAGAGGATGCAATGCCTTGGACGACCGAGGGTGGATACTGACTCTTTAAAATCACCGCGCTACGGGGCAATAGTCAGACTTATATGCAGTTGAGTGAATATATGCATCTCACGCCATGGAAAGTTTAGGCAAAATGTCATCCCACCTTTTGCGTCTTGGGGTCTAGAGTCTCACGCTGCATGCCGACCCAGCCCTGGTTCTTGTCGGGCACGTAGGGGCATTCAGCCTTGACTTGGTAGGGGGACTCAAAGAAGGTGCGGGACTTGACGCGACGGCATTAGATCGTGTGCATTATAGAGTAATGTATGTATGTATGTACCAGAGCAAACATGGCCTGAATGTCCTCTGGCGGCAGGCCGATGTCATGGTTGCGGACAAAGACGAAGCCGTGAGCAGAGGCAGCGGCCAGCAGCTGCTTGGCGACGGCCGGAGTGGGAGTGGCGATGTCGATTACAGGAATGTCAGCCATGATGATGGATGTTCGACTGTTGAGGCGGCGCAGCAACAAGACCAAGACCAAATGATAGGGCTGATTCGCGCCATACCGGATGCGGGCTTAGCGCCGAGTGCGCCCGCGGTCACTCCAAGCTTCCACCACCTACCACAGCTCCCTCGACTCCCCCGCAACCCCAAAGATTTGCGAGCGCGCCCACATTGCACCAAGGGGCGTTTGGCGTCCGGCGTTCCATATTCCTCCTCCTCCTAGTACTTGACTGCTTGCATAGGTCCATTGCTTTCTCGTTCATTACTACACTGAGTGAGACACAGACGCGCGCGACCGCACCGCTCTCACCCCCGACCTGACCATGATTTCCCCCAACGACGACTGGACTCTCGGTCTGACCGAATCCTCCAAGATCGACGAGCTCGCCGGATGCACCGTCGCCATTGACGCCGCCGACCATCTCAACCGCCTGCTCAATGACCCCCAATGGAAAGAGCCGCTGCTGCCCGCCCTCGGCGGCTTGCCCTTCGCCATGAAGCGCCTCATCCAGGACGATGTCAACCGTTTCCGCTCCCGCAACATAACTCCTTTCTTCGTCTTCAATGGCCTTGACTTTGGCAAGAAGGACAACCCGTTTCGCGCGTCGGACGAGGCTGTGCGCGTCACCTCAGACGCCTGGGAGCTCTACAACCAGTCTGAGGCCGAGCGTGCGGTCTCGACCTTTGGAGAAGCGCGTACGTACCTCTTCCCTGGCACGCTCTGTCGGGACAAATCGACGTACTAATAGTCAAGGTAGCTCCTGTCAGGTCGGATGAGATATATCGCAGCTTCCAGGCGGTGCTGCACGAGTCCAACGTCAACTTCCTCGTTGCGCCGTACAGCGCCTGGGGTCAGGTTAGTTCCAGTTTCTCCGCTACTAAACAGGATGGGTGCTGACACAGGCCAGCTGGCATACATGTCCAAGAACATGAAGCAGGTCGTCCACGCAATCGCCGGCGCATCGGAACTTATGCTCTTCGACGTCGACCAAGTCATCATAAACTGGGATTGGGAAAATGGGGATATTGTCTGGCTCAAGAGGATGCGCTGCATGGCGGACTTTGGTCACCTTTCCGCCGACCAGTTCCTGGACGCTTGTCTGCTCTCAGGCTCGGATCTTCTTCCGCCTCTCCCCTTGCTGGAGAGCGCCCCTCGCCGGAGCAAGACCAAGATCAAGAGCGCTGTCGAGATGATGATGTCATTTGGTCGCAGCGGCATCTCGGTATGTCAGCACTACCAGGACGAGCCCAAGCTTCGCTCGATGAACTACACCGACCGTTTCATGCGCACCCGCCTGGCCTTGCAGCACCACATCATCCTTAATGCAGAAGGAAAGGTGGAAGTAATCGGCATCGAGCAGGCTCCCGGCGACATTCACGAGTTTATGGGTCAACGTCTCCCGGATGAGATATATTTCTACCTGTCCAAGGGTGTTATCAGTCCTAGGATTCTGAACATCCGTACCTCGGCTGAGATTGTAGAGGTCGCCCCGCTGGATGGCGGCGAATCTCAAGAGTATCGTGAGCTCGTCAGCGAACAACTCACGTCATTACGGACCGCAACGCTCGCTTTGCTTTCTCAGCCACTTCATCGTTTCTATCAGCACAAGGATGTCACCCTCCAGGCGTGGTTCGACCGCGCAAACACCAAGACGCTTTCCATGAGGGACGCGCCGGATGTCAGGCCATCACTGTCTACTTGGAACGTCAAGGATAACGTCATTCAGGAGCAAGTGAAGCAGACAAAGGTAACTACACCCGATGTGATTCGTCTTGGAGGAAGATGACTTATCGATTTCAACAGCCGCATACTGCCATCGGTTTTGCGATCCTCTCCCTCAAGGACGCCGAATTCGTCTCGAAGACAATTAGCAAGAAGGACCCGACACAGGTTCGTCTATTCTCTGAAGGTATTGTGCATGAAGCTGATAGACAGCAGGCTCTCTATAGCCACGACGAGATTCTCTACAACGCAACCTGGCGGTTCCTCCAGCTTCGTGAATACATTGACTCAAATCACAACCTCACCCAATGGGGTAAGGCCCTGCAGACCACCCTTGCTGCGTTGAAGCACCCTGCCGAACACGAAGAGGCCGCTTTCCTCGCAATCGAGCTTGTGCGCCTCAACCTGCTTAACTCCAAGAACATGTTCCCGAGCTACGGCGGCCAACCCCTTCGCGGCACTGAAACCGACAAGCGCAACAACCTCCTCGTCTCCCGTGTCGCCTGTCTCGGCAAGCTGCGCCACAAGTCCATTGGTTTCACCGGTCCGCTGAGCAGACACCTCCTTGGATACCACTCGATCATCTCGGCCGTGCGGAATAGTCTCCGCGACCTCGCCGAGGTCAGTCTCACGACGCTGTTGCTCAACGGCGACGCCGACCGCGATCGGAACGACTTCACGGACCTCGCCCTCAAGTAAGTCACCCATGCTTGCCCTGCACAGCAAGATCCCCATGACTCTAACCAGCGACAGGCTCCCCTTCCTCCTGCCCAACGACTGCGCGCTCGGCATCGCGGTGAAGTCGTACCTCGACGAGCTGCACATGCAACCCGAGCCGACGTCGATCGAGGCCAAGGCCAGCACCAAGGCCCGCGCCGCGCAACAGTGGTTCCCGGAGAGCATCGACCTAGGCTCGGATCTGCGCATCGCGTTTGAGCTATGGGACGCGGTGTATGCGGGCGTCAAGGTCGCGGGCTCGGCGGTCAAGGATCGCCAGGTCTGGGACGAGACGGACGCTTGGTTGTTGACTAGGCGCTAGAGGGGCCGCGGCGGCTGGACTTGGATGGGTGGGGTGGGGGAGAACGAACGCTTTGCTGCGTTGCGGTGTGGTATGGTGTGGTGTGTTGTGTTGTGTTGTGGAAGGAGAAAGGAAAAAAGCCAACGATGATGGGGTGTGCGTGTACGCGCGCTCTTTTGATAAGGCAACCTAGGTGAGGCGGGACGGGCCGGGCGTGGCTTCGATGAACTGTATAACTGTATGTATGTGTGAAGGGGAAGGGCTTCTTACCGGTGGATGTGGATTGGAAAGCGTCGGCGGTCGACGGATGGATGGATGGATGGATGGCTGGATAGTCGGATAGTCAGATGGATGGATGGAGAGGAAGGGCCCTGGCTCGGCATGGCACGGCATGGCTCAGCTCAGCTCAGCTTGGCTCGGCTGCGCCTATTTACCTAGCTACTTACCTACTTACCTACCTACCTACGTGCGTATGTGGTATCTATCTACTCAATTACCCAATTACTCTGTTGCTCCGCGTCTATGTATGTATGTATGTATGTATGTATGTATGTATGTATGTATGTGGATGGCGAGGGTTGTGCCGGGGAGTATTGTGTCTAGGCATCCTTCCTATTGATCGTATCCTTCTGATGCTATGCTATGCTATGCTTCCTAGCCCATGCTAGCCTAGCCGCTCGAGCGTCGGACTTGTGTTTGTCTTGCCTTGTCTTTTTCGTTTTTCTTCTAGCTTCTTCTTTTTGTCTGCACCTCTTCTTCTTCTTCTTCTTCTTCTTCTTCTTCTGCTGGCGATGGACGAGGGAGTAAAGCGGGGAAGGAGAAGTGGATAGTGTGTAGTGTAGTGCAGTGCATTCGCTTCCTAGCTACCTTACCTACCTATCTAGATGTCTATCTGGGTATCGCGTATCTGAGTGGGTGTTTTAGCTTGTGTGTGTTTGTGTGTGTTTGATGTGTTTATACAACCAAATCTACGGTTTTCCTCATCTGTTTCAAGAAAGCCGCGTTACTTTGTAGATATTAGCCTGGATACGGGGTTGTCTGATCATGGTGTGTAAATTCGTCTCTATCGGTAGTCGGTCTTGAGAGGTGTTGATGTGATTAGGGGTAGGGGTAAGGTGGGGTTTTGTTAGGCTAGATCTTTGTGTAGAGTCTTAGGATATAGTGTTAAGGGATAACGATGGTGGGCTATGTTTTCGCTTTCTTGAACATGTTCTAGGACGTACATGACTGAGTAGTTCAGAGCTGCCGTCCTCTGCAACAATACAGTGCACTTCACCACATGCAGCACAAGCATAGTCCCAAGTAAAAATGTTTAAGAAATCCATCTTTTCCAATTTTTTTCCTTGTCAAACTTTCGAATTACGTAGTTTGCTACCAACATGACGCCTTACATGATGATGATGCATGCCAGGCATGCCATGCCCATGCCTCGCCTATCTACCGACGCCCCTCCACCCAAAGTACAAAAGCTACAAACGCGCAAAAGAACAGCAGATAGAGCGGGGAGTAGACGGGGGAGAGAAGTAAGCGCGCGCTGCGAAAAACACGTGCTATATGGTACATGTGGCGAATGCGTTACGTGGAGATTTGTTTACATCCAGGCCGTGGAGAGAGGCATCGAGAAGGGCGCAACCGGCTTTTTAACTTTTGGAGGGTCGTTCGCGGCGTGAGGGTGGGATATATGAACGGGGCTGCTCGTCGTCGTCACATGGACATATTTACTCCATGATGCGGGTGACGAGACCGGTGGCGACGGTGCGGCCACCCTCACGGACGTTGAAGCGCTGACCGATCTCAATGGGCGAGGGGTGGTGGATCTCGCAGACCATCTCGACGTTGTCACCGGGCATGACCATCTTGTCCTGCTCCTCGAACTCGGTGGGCCAGGTGAGAGAGGCAGCCTCATCTGTGGGGAGCAGTTAGCTTCAGTTCGTGGCACTAAATACAAAGGCATTGATCACTTACCGGCAGTACGGAGGAAGACCTGGGGGCGGTAGTTGCTGTGGAAACCGGTGTGACGGCCACCCTCGTCCTTGCTCAGGACGTACAGGGAGCACAGGAACTTCCTGTGCGCCTTGGAGGTACCGGGGGCGGCAATGACCATACCGCGCTTGACTTCCTCACGCTTGATACCACGGAGAAGCAGACCGGAGTTGTCACCGGCACGGGACTCGTCGCAGGACTTCTTGAAGGTCTCGATGTCGGTGACCTTGGTCTTGATGGGAGTGGGGTTCTTGCCGACAATCTCGACTTCGGAATCCTTCTTCAGGATACCGCGCTCGACACGGCCGGAAGCAACGGTACCACGACCGGAGATGGAGAAGACGTCCTCGACGGACATGAGGAAGGGCTTGTCAAGGGCGCGCTCGGGGGTGGGAATCCAAGTGTCGACGGCCTCGAGAAGCTTGTCAATGGACTCGACACCAATCTCCTTCTCCCTGTTCTCAAGGGCGCAAAGGGCAGAGCCCATGACGATGGGGGTGTCGTCACCCTCGAAGCCGTACGAGGTGAGCAGCTCCCTCATCTCCATCTCGACGAGCTCCAACATTTCCTTATCGTCAACGGCGTCGACCTTGTTGACGAAGACAACAATCTTCTGGACACCGACCTGGCGGGCGAGCAGCAAGTGCTCACGGGTCTGGGGCATCTGTCCGTCCGAGGCAGCGACGACAATGATGGCACCGTCCATGTTGGCAGCACCCGTAATCATGTTCTTGATGTAATCGGCGTGACCGGGGCAGTCGACGTGGGCGTAGTGCCTGTTGTCGGTCTGGTACTCGATGTGGGCGGTGGAAATGGTGATACCACGCTTGCGCTCCTCGGGAGCCTTGTCAATGGCACCATACTCGAGGAAGCTGGCGTAGCCCTTCTCGGCCTGGCGCTTGGTGATGGCGGCGGTCAAGGTGGTCTACAATGGTCAGCACGAATGCGCGTGCAGCAGTGGCAATTGGAGCTTTACCTTGCCGTGATCGACGTGACCAATGGTACCTGGGCCATTGTCAGCGAACGCGTTGGCGACGCGTACCTAGATGGCGGGCTTACCGATGTTGACGTGGGGCTTGCTACGCTCAAAGGCAGCGGCGTAGTTGCGGACGGCACCCATGTACTGAGCAGAGCCCTGGAGGCCCAGAGTCTGCTGCAGCGGGTTGGCGCCGGAGCGCTGGCGGAAAGCCGCGCGGGAAGTGCGCAGGAAAGCGCGAGTAAAGGCAGACATGGTTGGCAGCACCCTACGACGGAACGAAAGAAGAAGGAAAGAGGAAATGAGGGGTTGGGGCGATGGATGGAGGGAGGAGGGCGAAGTGCTCGAGGTTGGCGGCGAGCGGAACAATTTCTGAGCTCGCGCGCCGCAACGCCCGGCGCACGTGACGGCCGTGCGGGAGCTCTGCGGCGGAAGTCGATGCGGAGAAAAGGTGCGTGCAAGTCCAAGAGGGACGACGTTGAAAAATCACCAGCCGGAGCTCTTGATTGACGCCTCCGCACCCCCCTCTCTTTCTTTCTCTTGCCTCGTTCCCTCTCGCTCCTCTCGCGTTGATCCCACCTTAGAGCTCCTCCCACTACCGAGGTCCGCCAGCTCCATTTTCGTCATCGCATTCGCAGCCCGCCCAACATGCTCCTCCGCGCCTGCACCAGACGCGCAGCTTTCCCGTCGAGCTTCAGCTCACGGTCGCTTTCCTGCAGCCCCGCCATGCCGCTGAGAGCCAAGATCACCCAGCCCGCCTTCCGCCAGGTCTGTACCTAATCCCCACATTTCAATGCCCGTCGTCCGGTACCGCTAACGCCCACCAAACAGTACTCGATGGATAGCGTGGCCATTAAGGAGCAACCCGGCGACGAGCCCGACGATGTCCTCTTCGATCGCATCTACGGCGTGCGCACCATCCAGCTCAACAGGCCCAAGAAGCTCAACTCCCTCAATGGCTCCATGGCGCGTAAAATAATACCCAGGCTACAAGTGCGGTCCCCGCTCCAACCCACTGGAGCCACTGCTGATGACGATATGTGCAGGAATGGTCAAACTCGCAACTCGCCAACGTTGTCATCGTCAAGGGTGCTGGCCGCGCGCTCTGCGCCGGTGGAGATGTCGCGGCCCTGGCCAAGCTGAACCAGGAAGGCCCCGAAGGCCAGCAGCAGTCGAAAGACTACTTTGCCCTCGAATACAAGCTCGACCACCTCATTGCTACCTACACCAAGCCTTTCATCTCCTTCATGGACGGAATCACCATGGGTGGTGGTGTTGGCCTGAGCGTGCATGCCCCGTTCAGGATAGCTACCGAGAACACGATCTTTGCTATGCCCGAGACTACCATTGGCTTCTTCCCGGATGTCGGCGCTAGTTTCTTCCTCCCGAGGATGGACGGACAGATGGGCACGTACTTGGCCCTGACAAGTGAGCAGCTGAGGGGCGTGGATGCTTTGTAAGAAGCTCTAGACACTGTCGTCTTCGGTTATAGTTCTAACTGCGTTCCCAGCTACCACGGCATCGCAACCCATTTCATCCACTCCTCGTCTCTCCCCGACCTCGAGGCTCGTCTTGCCGAACTCACCTTCAAGGATTACGATTCTCTGCAGGAACGCTACCACGTAATCAATGCCACCATTGAGGAATACGTCACGGGCTTGCCCGAATCGAGACCTGCCATCTCGGGACCACTCCGCATGGCCATTGACGAGTGCTTCGGGCCCCACAGGCAGTCTATCGGCGACATAATCGGTGCGCTGAACATGGTCAAGGAGTCTGGCAACCCGCTGCTGGGCGAATGGGCTGAGAAGACCATCAACACGATGCAGCAGCGTTCGCCGACGTCGGTTCTTGTTGCACTGAAGCAGATGCGCATCGGAGAGGAGTGGAGCATCTCGGAGGCGTTCCAGCGCGAGCACGCCATTGCGTCCAAGTTCATGGAGCACCCCGACTTTGTCGAGGGCGTCACGGCGCGCCTGGTGCGCAAGCAAAAGGAGCGCCCCAATTGGCAACCCGGCGCATTCGAGGACCTCAGCGTCCCGGACATTGAGAAGTTCTTCACCAGCACGTCGTCGCTCGAGCTGCTGAACACGGCCTCCGAGGCCAATTACAAAAAATACCCGCACGCGTGGATTGGCCTTCCGCGCGAAGCTGACGTCCTCAAGACCCGCGTTAACCTGGAGAACAACAAGCAAACGGTGCGACACTTCTTGCAGGAGACGAACAACAAGGTGGGCGTGAGGGAGAAGGTTGAGGAGATTCTCTCGAGGCACTACGCTGCGTAGACGGTGGCTGTGGGCCTGGATCTGTTGTAGGTTGTGTTGTTGCTGTATGTAAGAGCGCGCAAGAGTGGCGTGTAGATTTGCGCTGTAGAATACCAAGATTTTAGTTTTTACATTGCGGTCCAGCGCGTGTTACGGCAGAGTCGTACTGTAGTTCACTTCCATCAGAGAGAGCCCCCCTCCTCTATCCTTGAGAGCTCTATCGACTCGATCCCACCAGTTTGGACCCCGTATCGCGCGGAGGCGAGACAGCGCACCGCCAACACCTCAACTAACTAGGTAGCGCCACCTCAGCCGCATGCACTCACACACGCCCGCCCACGCACGCATCCCCTCCTCGTGCGCACCACGCCATAAGGTACGTAAGCCGCCTACGTCGCCACCGGAACGGACGAACTCACGCGTGTGCGTACGTGCGTAGCGTAGCGGGCGTGTGCTGTCCCTCCTTTCCCTTTTTTTCGCACCAAGCGAAAAGTTTACAGACTTAGGTACGGCGTGGTGGTGGTGAACCGTGGCGCAGCGGCGAGGCGTGCGCGGACTGGCGGGTCGGCGCGAGCTTAGCGCGCGTGGGGTGCGAGTGCGGGTAAGGGTGCGGGTGGTGGGGATGCGAGGCCGAGGGGAGGGTTTGGTGTGTTGGGTTAGGTTGTTAGTTTGTTTGTTTACTTGTTTGTGTTTGTATTTATGTTTGTTCGCTAATTACCTAGTGGTTCGGAGTTGTGGTGGCGGCTTGGGATTGGAGTTTGTTTGCTGGTGTGGACACACTTAATGTTGAAAGCAAGAGTCTGTCGCTTTGTGTGGAAGCTTTTTTTTTTTTTTTTTTTTTTTTTTTTTTTTTTTTTTTGTTGTGTGTGTGCTGGGTGAAGGTAAGCTTCCTGCGTCTCCTGGGAACTTGCTGTTTGGATTGGGTCGATCTCGGGGGTTGAAGTCTAGACAATGTATGAGTGTTGTTCATTTCCATATTGATTCAAGAAATATTTTTTTTAATTTGTCTGGTACCAATGTGTTAACTCTGTAGATGGCTGCCTACGGATTGTTAGGAGCAGGTCCAGGCCCTCTTTCGAAGATGCCGGCCATTACAATCTCTGGAGCTTGTGCTATCCGAAACTCTAATGTGCCTTGATTAGTGAACGCAGTCGAAAGTATCGTGGCTCAATGGGCAAATTCGTCATCAATTTCAGATTCCCATATGCAATCCGTATCCAAAGTCGCGTTATTGAGTCTCGTGGCCCTTACAAAGCTTGAATGCTTTTCAACTATGGATACAATAAGGCAATGTCTCGACCAGAGGTTGATATAACCTTTTCTCTCAACGTGTACGAACAATGTGGCATAGCTCCGGAGACAGGTTCGGGAAAGCCATGCTCATGTCAGACGAATATGGGATAGAGGAACCGAAGAAGGTCTTTGAGCCCCGACGCGGGTGTGGCTTCCACGCGTTCAGCCCTTTTGCGGTAAGGTTTACCCTCAGCCAAGGTGCTCTTTGCTTTTCTAGTCGTAGACAGAAATCCAAACTGGAACATCTTCGACAGTTTGAGCACACGTACTGAAGGACAACTTCCGCTTTTGATGATTTACTTTCCCGCGTGATTGATCTCGAACACGGATGGTGCCTTTCTGAACGATGGTACCCGGCGGCCGGAGTTGACTCTTCGGGCGATCATCTCGAGCTCCAAGCCTCAACGGCCACTAAACCGGCGACTTAGATTCCCTTTTGGGACTTTTGATGGGCGAATCGATCCAAAGATGGTTTGGTGTTGACCCTTGACCGTTGGCGCATGTGCCCGAAGCGAAATGCCGCACCTCTCGACGTCGCTTGTCCCGCTCTCGACACCATCACTCCAAGGTACCAACCACAACACCGCACCTCAATCATCCAGAATGACAACCAAAGGCAAAGACGAAATCGCAAACGGCGCAACACTGGCAACCATGAGCAAGTACTTGAAGAGGCAGCGGCCCGCAGCATTCAGGCTTCTCATCCACACCTCACTCCTTCCCAACAACCTTCGCTGAAGAGGCACCAACAACCTTCGCTGAAGAGCCACAACCACCACCTGAAAAAGAAAAAAGAAAAAAGGAAAAGGACCAGCTCCTGCGTCCCGACCTTCAAAGGCTACCGCCATGAAGTCCCCAGCTGTTCTGGCCACGGCCGCTCAACTCTCGGCCGTCCTGGCCGCCGTCGTCCCGGCTCCCCAGCAGCCGAGCACCAAAACGGTTTTGCTCGCGGAAACGACGATTACGGTTGGCCCGCCGTCGGCTTTCGCGGCTTCTGCTCCCCCATCGAAGCATCGCTTGTCTCCCGCTCCGCCCTTCTCGACTTTCGCTCGCGTTCCCAATGGCTCCGTCACCCTGACCCTCCGCGGTAGCAGCACTATTATCGTCCCGCAGTACACCGGAACTGATCCGGCGTCTCAGCGCAATGCTACTGCTGCTGCTACGGCTAGTGCCGGTCGCGGAGCTCGTCCTCATGGTCCTTTGATTCCTCGCGGCGATGGTGGTGACGATGGCGCTGATGGGGACTCTGGCGCTCAAGACGACAACAAGGGCGCTCAAAACGGCGACCAGGGTGCTCAAAAGAACAACGACCAGGGCGCTCAAGGTGATGGCCAGGGCGCTCAAGGCAATGACTGGGACGTTCAAAACGACGACCAGGGCGGTCAAGGCAATGACTGGGGCGCTCAATTCAATGGCTATGGCGGCCAAGGTAATTATTACGGCGCTCAATTCAAGGGCTATGGCGGTCAAGGCAACGCCCACGATGGTCAAGGCAACAACTGGGGCGCTCAAGGTGATGACGAGGGCGCTCAAGGCAACGACTGGGACGTTCAAAACAACGACGAGGGTGCTGAGAAGAACAACGACCAGGGCGCTCAAGGCAATGGCGAGGGTGCTCAAAAGAACAATGACCAGGGTGCTCAGAAGAACAATGACCAGGGCGCTCAAGGTGATGACTGGGCCGCTCAAGAGAACAACAACCAGGGCGCTAAGAACAACAACGAGGGCAATGGCCAGGGCGCTCAGAAGAACAATGATCAGGGAGCTCAGAAGAACAACGATCAAGGCGCTCAAGGCAATGACTGGAGCGTTCAAGAGAACAACGACCAGGGCGCTCAAGGCAATGACTGGAGCGCTGAAGGGAACAACGACCAGGGCGCTCAAGGCAACAACTGGGGCGCTCAAGGTGATGACGAGGGCGCTGAAGGCAATGACTGGGACGTTCAAAACAACAACGAGCAGGGCGCTAAGAACAACAACGAGGGCAATGGCCAGGGCGCTCAGAAGAACAACGATCAAGGCGCTCAAGGCAAATCTGGCGCTCAGGGCAACGAACAGGGCGCCCAGGGCAAAAACCAAGGCGGCGAAAACAACAACAACAAGGGCGCTGCTCAGAACAACGCTAAAGGCAATGGCAACGGCGCTCAGGGCAAATCTGGCGCTCAGGGCAACGACAATGGCGTTCAGAAGAACGAACATGGTGCCGAAGGCAATGACAACAACAACAACAACAAGGGCGCTCAGGGCGGCGAACAAGGCGCTCAAGGCAAGGACAACGACAACGGTGCTCAAAACGGACACGGTGCCCAAGGGGATGACGACGACAACGACAACAACAACAACAACAACAACAACAAGGGCGCTCAAGACAACGACAACGGTGCTCGTGCTAGCACTACTGTTCACCCTAAATTCAGATTTGGTGCCGTATATGGTGACGCTTCTGCCACTTTCACTGGCTTTGCCACTCCCACAGGTGTTATCCCTGCTCGCTTCGGCCATGGCCCCTTTGCTGGTTTCTTTTCTGCCCTGAACCCCTGGGCTAAAGGCTCTGGCACAGCTCCCGCTGATTTCGGCACTTTGACTGTTGCCCCTAGCGCGTTCCCCACCGGCGATGTTGCTTCCTACAAAGCTGCTGCCAGCGAAGCTGCTGCATACTGGGCTGGCAACGAGGCTGCTGGCAATGAAGCTGCCAATGAAGTTGGCAAATGGGTTGACAACAACCAAGGTGGTGCCAATGCTTTTTCCAGCGGGGCCGGTAACGAGGAGGCCTTCAAGGCTGCTGCTACCTGGGCTGCCAACCATGGAGGTGCTAATGCGGGTGCTGGACTCAACACGCCTTATTCCTCCGTCACTCGCACCGCCACTGCCTTTGCCACCAGCACTACCACCACCACCCCTGAGGCCTACGGTAACGGCCACGGCGCTCAAACCCCTGTCTCTTCCGTGTCTGCTTCCGGTTACGGTTCGTCTGCTTCCGGTTATAGTTCATCCGCTTCCGGTTACAGCTCGCCCGCTTCCAGCTACAGTACCCCCGTTTCCAGCTACAGCGCATCGACTCCTGCCTATAGCACGCCTGTCTACAGCTCTTCTTCCTACAGCACTCCTGCCTATAGCTCTTCTGCCTACATCACTCCTGTCTACAGCACTCCTGTCTACAGCACTCCTACGCCAATCTACAGCTCATTTACTGGCTATAGTTCATCGACTTCTGGCTACAGTACCCCTACGGAAAGCTTCAGTGTCTCTACTCCTAACTATGGCACTCCCTCGGCAGGCGTCTCCACCCCTTCCCCTAGCTACAGTGCTGGTGCCGGAAATGGTGGCAGCGCTAACGCTGAGTCTTCCACTTCCAAATCTGACATTGCTGCGCCTTCAGCTAAAGCTGCTAGCGTGACGGGCGAGTTCACTGCCGCTGCTACTAAGCAGTACACTTGCGCTTCCGCTGGGCTTCTGGTCGCGGCGCTTGCCCTGATGGTTCTGTGAGGTTGCGGTTTGGTCTTTGAAGGGATTGGCTTTCGGTGCATTCCCCTAAAAAAACAATTTCGGAGTCGTGTTGACAGTTTGAAGGTTTGCTTCTAGCTCTTGTATTATTATAGCGGTTAGGTTTTCATTTTTCGTTTTTCTTTTTTGATTTTTCGTTTTCAAATAGAATTTCCTTCTGCGAGTCGGTTTATTTCCTAGGTAGCGGTGAATAGTGCGATTTTGAATACAATTTGTTTTAGCTTTGAAAACCCCTGAGCACAATGAGTATCACGAGCCCTTCAAGATCATCGAGCTCGCGTTAAGATCCCGGATGTATAGCAGTGACTGGTTTGTAATACTTTGAGGTACTATACCTCTGAGTTATTGTTTACCTTCTTACTTGCCGACGTATACAGTCACCGGAAGGATGTTCGGAGTAACCTTGACTTGTAGAACGTCTTTCCCTCAGTATTTGACTTTTCGTGCACCCACGAGGACAGATACACGGGGGAACTGAATTGCCGCAACAGAGAGCGTAGGATGAGCCGCTTGCCCCCGATAGGCTATAAAGTGGTAGGGTGCAAGGCGATTGGGACGTCCGCACCTAGCGGGGATGTTGTCGTACGCGGACGGAGTTATACCAGTGGTATGGAGGGGTCCAGGGTGGAAGGGGCTTTTAAACAAACACGGTTTCGCTTAACAGACCTATCGCAGACTCCGGGAAGGTTACCGGCGAACGCCTCCCCGCAATACGCTAGGACAAGGTTGCGTCTGACACCAAGACGCAGCGCCCCGGTCGTCGAACGTCCTCGACCTTCACGTCTCACGACTAGCGTTTGTCAGACCCTTGGACCGCGCAGGCGGACAGCGTGCGTCATCAGCCAGCAGGCCGTAGCTCAGCCCGCGCCATGCAGCGTGAGCAGCATAGCCTCGTGCCATGGGTGGGCTAGAACGAAGACGTTAGGAAGCTGCCATCGGTTGGGTAGCGGCTCTCACCTCTCGCCACCCCCAAGACTTGTTGGCCACGACGAGCTGCTGACGCCTAAGCCCGCTGTCCGCTGCTTATACGAATTGTAGGTAAGCACACTCCGCGGAGCCTCGGGCTATAACGCGCGACGTCTCACCCTGCGCCGCGCTTTTCCTTCTTGCTTTCCTGAAACTTCGCTTCTTTTTTGAAACTTCACTTCACTCCCCTACATACATGCGCTGCTGCACGCATCCTTGTATAACACATATATACATTCCTAGTTTCTAATGTTTCTACACCAACCCCGCCAGGCCCAGGCTTTTGGGTTCAGCTGCCCCAGTGGAGGAACCTGGTACGCATGCGGGAACAACAGCAGATTCGTCGGCTGTTGCCGGGAGCCAGCTTGCAGCGCGACAGGATGCTCGTTCGGGAATCTGGAGCCCGCGAGTTTCGACGCCAGCAAATATGGGGAGTTCGCCGACGCCGAATGCAGCGATGGGCTGTTTTATACTTGCACAAACTCGAACCCTCCTTTCATCGGTTGCTGTAAAAGCAATCCTTGCCAGCCGGATGGCTGCCCGAAAGCAGACCTCGCTAGAGCAAAGCTGTCCGATGACCCCGTCGTAGCAAGCCAGTATGGCGCAACTCTTTCTTCGACGCCGACGGCATCCGCAACTTCGTCCGCAAAAGCTACGTCTACTGGAAGCTCTGGAAGCAGTGTGCCAATCGGCGCGATAGTCGGAGGCGTAGTAGGCGGAATAGCTCTTCTTGCCTTCTTAGCAGGCCTATTCATCTACATACGGCGACTTAAGAAAAAAGCCTCTGCGCACGAAATCCCCACAACGCAACGGGACAAATCGCCGCCACCGCAAGGAATAAAAGCAGAGCTTTCTTCGGGGCCTTCAGTTCGAATAAAGCGTAAAAATCCACTCCTCGATATGCAAGATTAACTAGAATCACTGACCGATTTCTACAGACGGACATCCACCACCGCGGTATTCAGCGCTCAGCGACCGCCCCATGGAGCTCGAAGACCAGTCGATAAAAGCGCGGGCGCCATCCGAGCTCGCCGGAGACGAAATGCTGCCGCCCGTGGAACTGGAAGGCAGCATCCCGTCAACTTCGCCCAAAAGCCCGCGACGACACTCGGGCGAAAGCAAGCTCCAGGGCAGAAAAAAGCACGCGTTAGGTCTAGGAATCATGCACTCGCGAGCCTCATCCAAATCGTCGCCGCTCTCTTCTACTTTCCAGTCCGAGAACGGCGACGAGATCACCGTGTCCGAGGGCACTGTTTCCGCACCTTCTACACCGCGGACGCCGCGCTCCCCTTACCCAGAAAAAGGAACGGCAGTCCAGGCAGCCAAGCCGTCGCCGTCGCATCCGCCGCCGATATCAGAAGAAGGGAATGGAGAAAGCGAGTAGCGCTGATGTCATTAAATTCTTTCGTTATAAATATCCAGCCAGATCAGGGAAAAGACCGGGATGTATACGGCCGTTGCTTATTTCTTCCAAAAACGGCAGGTTCTCAGAGCACGAAAAGAGCGCCAGCTATCGAGACGACAAGAGCAAGGAAACCGCCGAAACTCTCGTTGGCAGAATGGTCGGCCAGGCCGCTAGAAGTCGCGGTGCTGCTGGCTGCCGATGCGGTTGACACGACCGTGACGGTCGTCGCGGCACTGGCTTTTGACGCTGAGGCTGCAGCTCCGCGACACCCGTTTTGGCATCCTTGGGCGGCCTCGCAGTGCTCGGAAGTACCACCGCAGAACCTGTATGTATGTAGTTAGCAAAAGCGCGGCTTGCTACAATAGCTAAGTCGGCAGAAACGCACCCGCCCGAACTGCGCAAAGAGCATGTCAGCGACGCGCTTTAGGATAGTCCACGCACGCACAGCAAACGCACCTACAGCAAGCGCCGTAGTTGTAGACGCCGTACATGGCAAACGCGTCCGCACTGACGTTAGAGCTGCAAACGGAATTATTGAACTCTTTCCCGCATCTTCCGTCGCAGCGCGGGCTAGTGCCTACTCCCGCCCACGAGCAGGCCGGGTTGCCAAGCGTGGCATTCGGTCGAGAACACCTTCCAAACTCCGGCTGACAGTTCTGTGTCAGGTCGCAGAACTCGGGGGTTCCTCCGCATTGGCTATTGCTCCGTCAGCACACGTAGTAGTAGGTAAGCAGCAATGGTAAGAAGGTTTACCCATATTGACTGGGGATTTGTTAGTATAGTAGATCAACCCATTCCATGCGTGAAGGCGGACTTGCCTGCAACAAGGCGAAACGCCGTCCTTAAGACACATAAAGCCAGCGTCGGTGCCGCATGTGGAGTTGACAGTGTCGACAGGATACAGGGCGGAGGAAGTCGCCGACGCATTCGCAGCCATAGAGGCATTAGCAGCAGCTGCAGCGGGCACAGCGAGCGCGCAAAACGACAGCGTAGCCCAAGCCGCGAGCATCATGGGGATTGTATGTAGAGACGAAAGACAGACGGCGAGGCGCAAAGGCCCACCCCCACCGCGGCCAAAAACGAATTAATACACCGCGCAGCGCACCACGGGGCAGCAACAGAAACCTGGACGGGGCGCGCAACGCAACGCAACGCTGCGGCTCTTGCAAGCCAGCAGATGGCAGACGGATATCGCCCGCGGATGTGGTAATAGCGCATGGGCGAGCTCGTGGCGCGGTGGCGCCGAGCTGAACACGGCATGAGCTGCCGTCAGCGACGGCGTGTGCGACTCAGCGGAGACTCAGATGTCAGCTGAGGGCAGAGAAGAGGTCGACACGCGGGTGCGACGGCCAGCCAGCCAGTCGACCGCGATAGACGGGAGCCGTGTGTCTGTGTGTGGGCGCACGCGTGCGAGCTGCTGGCTGGTTGGCTGGCAGTGACATGCTCCCACGCACCTACCTATCTAGGTACTGTACATGGATACATAGCAGCAGCGCGGGGCGGGGCAGCAGCAAGCAAGCGATGGCGTGTGGTTGGCTGAAGGGCGCGCAGGCAGTGTCAGCGAGCGTGGAAAACCTCAGTGGCCGCGCGTGAAGAAAGCGATAGGTTAGTCCGTAAGTGTCCCAGAGAGAAAGAGAGAAAACTGACAGACGCAGGTGTAACTAGCACAGCGATGAGCCCTACGGAACGGCTGTTTCTACCCTTGCCGTGCGTGCATGCATGTAGGCTTGTTACCCGCCCTTTCACATGGCAGGCTGCATGCATGCATCGGCTAGCCCCGCGGCAGTCTTACGCGAGGCTGCGGGAACGGCTGAAGAAACATCACGCAGCTGTGGGTGCCCGAGCAATCTGGCAGGCAAAGAGAGCCGCGATGCGTGTGGCGGCGTGGTTGAGTGGGCTGTTATTTCTGACACAAAAGCCACCCTCCACACCAACACCCCTAGGCTTTTTGGGGGCCCCCTGCTACATCCTTGCGAGGTAGGGATGCATGCGCTACTCTAGTGCTCATCTTGCCACTGGCTATGGCTGCAACTTGAGGATCCGGACAGCCACAGATGGAGATGGGCGCGCTTTGGGCTGGCCCCGAGGATGCACTTGTCTCATACCTCGTTTTGGCTTTTGGTCGTCTAACCTCCGTGGCAGGAAGTGCTGCGAGGTTGGTTCTGCTTGCTAGTCATCGCCAATACTCGATAGATCATGCATCTAAACCAGCGACCCTTGCTCTTATCCTCCTCGTTCCGACAAGGTGGAACCTGGGCTGCAGAGACAGGTGTTCTTGAGAGTAGAGATCATGTGTCCCTGTTTGCCTTCGCTATGCACCGTAAGTAACCCTTTGCGTAACCATCGTACATTCGACAATGCGCTAGACAATCACAAGCAAAAGCAATGTAGGTCACTGTACATGCAAGAAGAAAGACTTGCAAAGATCCAAGATTTTCCGGTCCACGTGTGTGTGGCACGTCTTTTTCCATCAGATGGATTAACTAATGTTTGTCTCAAGAGGGATATCGCATCTTGGGCGCTCACTGCCTACGCTGCCGTGTTGTTGCTTCCAGCCACAGCGGAATGGAGAAATTCGTTCACTGTCAGACGCTTTGATGAAACGAGAGATTGGATCCTGAGCTTTTGGTATGCCTTTTATTGGGTCGCCGTAACGTTTTATCATTGTGGAAGACAATCGAATTCGTTGGGTCTAGCAATGGCACGTCAAGATACCTCCAGGTATGTTATTAGATTCGGTACAGTCCATGTTCCAGCTTTCAGTTTTACTAAGGGCCTTCTCGACAATCGACACTGCTTTAAGCAGTTGGTCATAAGAACGAAACAACCTCTAATCAGTACTTATTCGTAATCGTTCCACGGACGTACGCATGCGTACGTTTATCCGGGCTTGTTCACGGTTCTTGGTCTGCTTTCGCTCAGTGCGTACATATACGTATCTGACGTCGGCAGTCGGCACAGAAAGAAAACTCTCACCTACCTACCTACTTAAGGCCGAGCGTATCGGAGGCCGGGCTCTCCTTCTCCTTCTCGGCCTACTAGCCGGAACGCTCCGACAACACGCCTAATTCTCCTTTCCAGACCGTTGGAGTCTGAACGATTTACGTCGTCGTTCTAGAACAGGCTGCTAGGCTTCGCACACGCCACGAAGCGTGCAGTGTCGTTCGACGGACGCTCGAACTATAATCAACGACCCATCCTGCAGAAGCAGAATCTTACATGGACCGGGCTGAGCAGCGAAATCACTATCGTTGTAGTGATGAAAGAACAGCATTTAGTAGATCGACGACACTGGCTTCCTTTGGCCCAACTATGGCGCGTACGTATACATCAAAGACCTGTCTGTCTGCATAATATAGACTTTCTCTTTCAGGAAGATATATACATCCGCGGCAAGACTGTTATCGCTCCTTTGGTTCTCTTAAGCAGCCTTCATCACCATGTTTTCTCTTTAAGACAGGCTATGAAACATCCGCTCTTTCCGTCACTCTTTTGATAAGAGAATGTCCATTTATTATGTTTAAGGATTTCTTGGCTAAAGAGACTCTTGGACTTGGAGGGACCTAGACTGGGACACCGTTGCCCTCTCTGACGCAAATAGCCCTGGGGATGCGACTGTTGATGACTTCGACCTGTCTTCTTGAAGGGCGGCAAACTCATCTACTTCCACGGCTGGACCGACGACGCTATTCCAACCGGCAGCTCCATGTACTACTACAACCACGTCTTGTAGACTCTTGCTCCTAAGGGTATTGTCTTGATAACTTCTACCGCTTCTTTCTCTTCCCTGGCATGAATTATGTCTCCAATTACAACGTTCAGCACCCTACGCGTCCACCTCGAAACACCAACCACTGCACCGGCATCCCCGACATCATGAGCGCTCGCTGGTAAATTACCGGAGGAAACGGGGCCGGCAGCATCGACACCGGCATGCACTCGGCACAAAACTTCGTGGACCGCAGCACGATGCCCTTCTGGCTGTCATGGCTTGGGTCGAAAACGGCACTGTTCCGGACTTGATAATTGCCACTAAATGCAAGAATGATAGCCCTAAGGATGGTGTCGATCGCCAGCGCCCTATTTGCCTTTATCCACAGGAATTGAGAACTGAAAGTGCGCTCCCAAGTGCTAGCGGATGAAGCCGTGGAAGGCATAGTATAACAACCATGTATGTTTGGCACATCAAAAACAGTTTCAATTGCTACCTCCTCGTTTTTGTTATCTCAGCCACTTGCGTATATGACAATGTCTTTCCCAAAAAGTTCAAATAATCCGACGTACAGAGAGCCAAACATCGACTCAAGGGGAATAAACCTTCAACCCAAACACCCAAACGCCTTAACCCTCACTCGCCGCAGCCTTAGTTTCATCTCTCGTGCGCTTCAGAAACGGAATCAGCGCCGTGCCACCCGTGCCATAGAGCACGTGAGGCTCAGTCGTTTTCTCCTCATCCTTCACATGCGAAATCGTCGCCAAGTTCGTCATATTGGCGTCTTGTGGCCGCGCCGGCTTCCGTGACGGCGCAATAATGTATCTCGTCACGAGCCGGATATGGATGTCCCGGAATGCGGCAAGCGCTTCCACTGTCGCGTTGTACGCGGCCAGTACCGTTGGGTCTGTGGTTGGGTTTAGGGCGTACTCCCGGATATTGGTTGTGCGGGTGAGGTTTTGGAGGAAGCGTCTGTGGGGGCCAGGCATGTAGTTTCTCATGTCCTGTTTCGATTGTCAGTATGTTTGCAAAGCAAGGAATCGAATAGCTGCTTACTTGTATGTAGCTTTCCTTGGAGACGCCACCCGCGGAGTAGTGTTGTACGCCCAATACGACATCCAAGAACTGGATAAGCGAGCTCTGCGCATTACTTCCGCCACTGTACTCGCGCCACTGGCCCTTGCCGTCTCCTTCACTGTAAAATACGCCTCGAGGCAGGCCTGCCGCAGCCATGCCTTTGCTCCCTGCGAGAAGCGGCCGGATCTGGTGGTAGAAGACGGCGGGGTCGCACCGTTCGTACATCCTCTCCAAAAGCAACCCAAGCTCTTGAATGCAGAACCGCATCGAGTTGAGGCCGTGCACGACTTTCCAGTGGTCGTTTTTCCGCGCCGCCTCGATCGCTTGCAGCATGCTGGGTACTGTGCGCGCACCCACTGCTTCCATCGATACGGATATTAGATAGAACCATGATTCATCGTCGGTGCCTGTGAGGGTTTGTATCACGCTCAAGGTAGCTGGGTCGGAGAGGGAACTGCCGGGTTGCGCCGACCAGTTCCACAGATTGAGCCCCGCGTATGTGGCAGTAGGCGGGAGACCGAGGTGATTTGCCACATCGATAAACGGGCGAGCGATAGGGACAGGAAGGACCTTTATTAGTGGTGAGTAGAACTCACGTGGCGCTAAGTAGGGTTTACTAACCTCTGATGGACTTGCAGCTCCCCATATAAACGCATGCGTGAGAAAGCCAAGCACAGAATAAGCTCTTCTCCATTCACGTTCATCTTTAAGGTTCGACGTTTCTAGCACCGGCAGTTTGTACACCTCCGCGACCAGTTGGCCACTGCGCAGGAGCTCTGGAAGCTTGCCGACGATCGCTTCCCACGGCTTGTAGTATGGGTCCGTCAACCGCTGCAGCGGCGGACTACCCGGCAAGAAGCCGTTACGAGGAGAGATAGCGTAAGCCTCAAGATCGAATTCGAGCGAAGGGAGCATTATGGTTTGTGGAGCGTTGGAGAAGGTTAGTAGTAAAGGAGAGCCGGAAAGGAGAGACGGTTAATATGTTACTCATATCCTTGATCATCGCTAGGCTGCGTCCGCGATCTCACGCGATTATCTCAGACGCCAGCTTGGACAGTCCGAGCGACTTCTCATAATGGCTTTATTGATAGGCATGCTCCGTTGTGCCGAGGGAGCTGGTACGGTGGCGGAGGCGGAAGCGGAAGCGGTAGCGGATCCGGATCCGGACCCGGAAGCGGATGCTGCCCTGCTAAGATCTCGGACCTTGATTAGCAGCAAAGTACCCCAGATCCCAACCCTGACGATTTAAAGCTCCATCCGAAACCTCCCTGACTCCATCATCGAAAGTCCCCGGTTATCCCCACAACGCTTTACCAGAGTGCTAGGCAGCCATGTCATCCTTCAAGTTTCCCTCGAATGCAGACACCGAGGAATATGCCCGGAGCCTCGATGCCGAAGATCCTCTGCGCTCTTTTCGCGACAAATTCATTATCCCCTCAAAAGAGAGCTTGAAAAGCAAATCTCTGGCAAAGCCTGGTATGTTGCTGTCCTGGGTGTTTGTTGATGTCCATGCTTGTCTGACAGTCGGTCAGACGTGTCGTCCGAGCGGGGCATCTATTTTTGCGGCAACTCTCTCGGCTTGCAGCCAAAAGCAACTGCAAAGTACCTTGAAGCTCAGCTGAACACCTGGTCTTCGATTGCCGTGGGCGGCCATTTCGTCGAGCTAGAAGATTCTCCGTTGAAGCCATGGCAACTGATGGCCGAAACTGCCGCAGAGAAGGCATCAAAAATCGTTGGCGCTCTTCCTGAAGAGGTGGCCGTCATGAAGTATTGCCGCTGTATGACCCCGAACGTGGCGCATGACTGACTTTCTCCAGTACGCTGACGGTGAACCTCCACTTGCTAATGGCAAGCTTTTACCTACCTACGGCATCCAAAAATAAAATCCTTCTCGAGCGCAAGGCATTCCCAAGCGATCACGTAAGTGCGCAGCTGTCAGTGCTGCTGGTATCGATGGTCTGATTCTGATCGTCGAACAGTATGCAATCGAATCTCAGATTCAAATGCATGGTTTTGACCCCAAGGAAAGCATGATCCTGCTTGAACCGGATAATGATCATCTCATCTCGACGGAAAAGATTCTGTCGACCATTGACCAACATGCAGATGAGATAGCTCTTGTGCTTCTGCCAGGCATCCAGTACTATAGCGGCCAGTTTCTTGATATACCAACCATCACCAAGCACGCTCATTCCAAGGGCTTGACTATTGGATGGGATCTGGCGCATGCGGCAGGAAACGTGCCCTTGAAGCTCCACGACTGGGATGTCGATTTCGCGGCCTGGTGTACTTACAAGTACATGAACTCCGGACCCGGAGGTATCGGTGGTGCTTTCATCCACGAGAAACATGGAAGTGTAGACTTCAAGGATGGCAAGCCCACCTTCAGGCCCCGTCTTACCGGCTGGTACGGAGGGGATCGGTCGGTGCGCTTCAAGATGGATAACAGTAAGTAGTGGCCACCAGCGTAACTATGTCGTCAGGTTTTAATCTAACCGCGGACCAGATTTCCTTCCGATTCGGGGAGCGGGAGGCTTCCAAGTCTCGAATCCCTCGGCCATCGACCTAACTTCGCTAAGCGCGTCGTTGTCTGTGTTCGACGAGACATCCATCTCAGAACTGCGCGAGAAGTCGTTGCATCTGACAGGCTATCTCCAGCACCTTCTTCTCAAAGACACTTCTGCAGATGACTCCGAGCGGCCTTTCCGTATCATCACACCGCTGGATCCAACTAAACGCGGTGCTCAACTGAGTCTTCTTTTGAAACCGGGATTGCTTGCTTCGGTCGCAAACGCCTTGTCTGAACAGGCGGTCATTGTGGATAAGCGCGAGCCGGGAGTGGTCAGAGTTGCTCCTGCGCCGCTGTACAATACCTTCCATGAGGTTTGGAGTTTTGTGAGGATCTTCAAGGGCGCGCTCGGTCTTTAGGCATTGATGATGGAAGGGACAGTTTGATTGAGGTATAGTTTGACGTTAAGTGGAAGGGAACCGAGCGAAAGGAATGGGGACAGCTATAGTAACTCGATCAATAGGAATAGCAGTAGACAGTAATGACATTAATGCCGTAGGTTAATGGATATTGGATGGGTTGTTGTGTTGTTGAGCTGCGGAGCTGCCGACGGCATCGTCTACCGCCCGTTAAGCCTCTGCCAAACTATAGCCATATCAGTGTTACTAAGGACCGCTATCCGGATTCATTGTTGTATAGGTTCAATCGCTGGTCAGGCCGTGCGTATCGCGGGTGCGGAGATGACGATTTCTGCGGTGCGGCGTTGCGCTAAGAAACACGTACTACGTAAGCGAGAAGTGGGGTCGAAATCCGGGGTCTTATCTGGATCCGAGGCTCTCAACCCGGAGAATCGATGACAAGAGCCGACTCCACCTAGTTATCTCTACTCTCCCTCTAAATATTCCGCCGGAGCCTCCGAGTAGCAAATAACAATGTCTACTTTCATGTCCCCTGAACGTCCTGCCAAAAGGGTCCGCCAGGCATGTGAACCGTGTCGGTGAGCTCCTTTACCACGTGCGCTGCGTAACGTTGGCTGTGTTGCTAATTAGCTCTGCAGCCGGAAGAAATCAAAATGCCCTGGAGAGAAGCCTGCATGCTCGCATTGCCTACGATTGGGCCAACAGTGCATATATTCGAATGGTTATTCGAATGACCATCCTGTGAATGATCGCCGTTATTCCGAAACAACCGAGGTTAATGTAGCGCATCGTGGCAGTACAGGGTTGCCAAACGAGGCAAGCTTTACGGAAGGGCAGTGGGTACGTTACTAGTGTTCCTTAGCCTACCGTTTGCAACATGTGGCGTTGATAGTACTGGCCTACAGGGTGACCGTTTGAGTAGTCTGGAGGGCAAAGTTGCCGAGGTCTTGGGAGTTCTGAAGCAGGTGCAGCTACAGTCTATAAGACAGATCCGAAAACTAACTTGTAGTCAGCCGGATACCTTTCAGTGCGAGTCTACCTTCACCCAGTCCTTCGAGTAACGTGACTTCCGCGCGGAATGTACTCGAGCGATCTCCACAGGCTGCGAATAGGTTAGAATATCCAATATCAATTTACACGAACTGAAACCGATAACCACCTCGAACAGTCTTCTTCCGCCTTGGGAATCTGTAATAGTTGTAGCAGAATCGTACCTTACGTACTGCAACTGCCAGCCGCTCCCTTTGTTCGACCAGGGCCATTTCTTATCCAGTCTGAGCGGAAGAGATCCGGAGCTACTCTTCTCAGTTTTGGCCTTGGCTGGACGCTTCTCCGACGAACCTATATTTCAAAGAAACCGAGACAGTGTCATCAATGGATTCGCTGATACGGCAAGAGATGTGGTCATGCGGAGAGTCTCCCAGGGTCCCGTCGAGCTTTCGACGTTGCAATCACTATGTATTTTGAGCCTAGTGGACTTCAGTAGTAGGCTCTACTCCCTTCCTGGCTCCTCTTCAAACTCAGAAAGCTAATAAAGCTGCAGATGGCAACACTCACCGAGCAAGTATCTACAGTACTCTTGCACAGGACTTGGCCCAATGTGCCGGTATGGCCACCGAATGTCATGCCCCTCTACATGACCCAGTACACGAAGAAAGAAGGCGATGCTTTTGGAGTATCTGTCTCCTGAAGCGACTTCACGGAAGCGCGACTCTACTAGCAGCAGACGAACAAGTACCACAATATCCCTCGAGTCCAGAAAGGCCTGCAATTTCTTCCAGTGAAAGTTCACCATCGCCAGCGGCGGGCGCGAGAACTCCAGCAGACACCCCTGTTGATATGGGGATATTAGCTTATTGTGTCTCACTGAGCGACTTCTGGTGCAAAGCGGTTCGGTATGCGCGTAGAAGAGCCAATCCAGGCACGCATCCGCCTTGGTCAGCCCGATCCGAATACTCCAAAATCAAAGTCGAGTTGATGGACTTCGAAGCACGCATGCCTTACAAGCATCGATTTAGGCCAGCGAGGTTCGGCGACTACTCCCCTGAAGACCTTCAAGCAAATCGTGGCTACTGGGCTCCTTGGCTGCTCCAGCAAATAATTTACCACGCGGTCATTTGCCTGCTGAATCATCCGTTACTGCTCTCGCTCCGTCTCCGCAACTTCCGCGGCGTTATCCCTGAGATTTTTCTCCAGCACACCGCGTTCTTGATAACAACACATTCAGACTGGATTGCTCATTTTATCGACCTTCTAAATACCAAATCATTTGATGCCTCTGACCCTTTCCTGGGGCACTGCGTCGCTATTGTTGGAACGATATTCCTCCAAAAATGCTTCACAGATGACGATGAAGTGCGTAAATCGAAGCGGGAGGATTTCATCAAGTGCCTCACATTTCTACGCAAAATGGGCGAGAAATGGCCTCACATACAAATCATAGTAAGTTGCATTCTGCTGTACATATACCACTGAGAACGCAGTGTAACGACTTATGTCTAGGCCCGCAAGCTCGAACAGTTTGAAGAAACGGTTGCCGCTTCGCATCGCGACTCTGCAGCAACGCCAAACTCCAATACTCCACAACAATCCGTCTTTATCGACCTGACCTTGTTCTGGGAAATACTCGAGTCGGTCCTGACCTCCGAGTCCGCAGACGCTTCCGGCTCACTTTTCGGGTCCTCGCTATGGCCTCACCGCCGAGCATACGTGGCCGGCGCCAGTGAAGTCGTCAGCACGCGCCTGCTGCCCGACCCTACACCCGTCGGCGATGGAGTAGCTATCAACAGGTCCAAAAGGCGGGATGTGACGGCGGACCCCTTTGCCTCGGCGGAGTTGTTGGGACAGTTTGGGTTGGCTGGCGACGATCAGGAGATGGCTGTGCTGGCACAGAGCTATTTTGCCCAAGGCCAGGACTTTGTAAGAGGCATTGATGATTTGTGGAACATCGGTTGATCTCTTGACTTGCTTCCAATATACCCTTCTATGGCTCTGAGGCATTTACTGCCCCCTAATTCATGTGCTTCCGGTGCACAGACTTTATACTGAGTCAAAAGTATCCCGGAATGGAAGGCATTACTGCTGTGATTGCAACTTGGTTGGTATTAAGTGGAACACTGGCAAGAAGGCGGCCGGTTGCGGCTGCGGAGATTATTGGTATTCTAGCATGGGAAGAAACTACTGTCCAAGGTGCTATCATGAACTGCAGAGCAGCGACTTTGGCAATGTCAGTGTAGTCTGTCCTGCGAAAGGGAGATATGTCTGCATGTGACGTGCCACTGGCAAAAAGAATGACCATGAGAGTAGCAAGTGTAAGCTTTTATGTGTGGGTAAATCGGTCATTCACGACTGAGCTGTACAGTGACATCACGATGCCGTGCAATCGGACACGAAAATCTGGACAATTATAGTACGCAAAAGAAGCGATTGGGCAAAATGTTAAACAATAATCGGCCATGCATATTCAGGAAACGCCTTGGTGGTGTATAGAATAAAACATAGATGTATAAGAAGAGAACGAGAAAGAGAAGATTTAGTAGCACTGTACAGAAAGTTATAGGCAGGATAGATATAATAATACGGCCGACAATCAAGAAGAACCAGCCAAACTTGCATCAGAACACCCGTCACCTTTTGGTACGCCAGTGGTGGAATATGATCCCAAACTTTTTTCTTCCAATCCCTCTGATTCCTGAAGAGATATCATGGTTCAGTTCTAATTCCGAGAGATGATGTTTTGCATGCCTGCACCGAATGATAACTCCAAGACAAAATCGCTAAATGCGTCGTCCAAAATAGCCTTTGGGGTATTCTCCAAGCAATTCCAGGCAATGCCTGATCCATAAGTAATCAGTCGAAAACCAGAATGTGTAAAAACAGATTTAAAATGCCAACAAAGCCGTGCCTGCTTTTTCGGAGACTTTCGAGTTTACAAAAGAAATGATTGAAGTCCCGAGTAGCTGTGCTGCCTCGAGGCTTTAGGGGTATCTTGCAATTAAGTAACCTGGTGCTCTATCCGCGTCGTCGCCACTATACCGTGTTCCGGCAGGCCCTCCTCGAGCGATCCGCCTGCTGAGTAGGTTCTATGATCGGGAGGACCGGCAGCGATGCTGGTAAGGTTGATTTCGTCCTCTTCCCTCACGAACGTGTCCGTTTTGTCGTCGCGGAAGAAACGTCCCCCACCAAAAGTGGCCTGCGCGCCGCTGTTTGACTTGTTACGCCATCCGGCCGAGGCGCCCGTGTGCGGAGTGTAGCCGGAACGGTTGTTGCTGCTGCTTCCGTATGATCGGTCCCTGGCGAAGTGGAAGAGCGGGCCCAGCGTGGGGAGGCAGGCGGATACAATGCCGATGGCTGGCTCGACACTGGACCAGATGAACACGGGACCCATCGCCCATGAAATGTCCTTTGCAGCGCTCCAGCGGGTGAGGTAGTAGATACGAATGCAACTGGCAACGCAAACACTGCAGAAGATGTGTTAGTTTAGGAGTAATAGTGGAAATGGAAAGTCTATTGGGCAACGGTTGTGTGAACTTACAATCCTCCCAATAGCAGAATACCAACAATACTGATCTTCTTCCGCGTGTTCATGTGCAGTTTGAGAATCTGCGGGATAGGAATGACGAGGATAATAACATCGTTAACCATATTCATAATTCCCAGCGCCAGGAAGAATGTGTTGACGTCGATGCATTCTCCTGAGCCAACTCCCACGTAACTATTCCAGTAGGTGCTTATTGGCCGGCAGCATGTGGCCATGACAATCCACATAATGATTGGATAAAGCCCATTGAGTATCCCGGCGAAGTAACATGGGTAGATAAAGACGTTGTTGGATCCAGTCTTTCCGAAAATGCGAAAGTAGAATAGGATAATCGAGAACTTTGTCGTCGTGACACAGGCGGCGTAGATATAAGGATAGGAGTACAACAACTGCCGTCTCTCGTCAGTGAGAAATTCGTTGGACAGTATGTGGCAAACGAACCTTGAAAGCATTGACGAGGTGAGGCGCACTGACGGTCCAAATGTGCTTGCCGCTACCAAGTGCTCCACCTGATGACATTGTCAGATCTATATTCCTCTTTGTGTTGATAGTGTGTATGCGCAACTTACTGCCTACAACCAAACCAACCGTCGGAATCGCAAAGGCCTGTTATACTGTGTGAGCGCAGAACAACAACCTGTCGAGCCAATGGAACGTACAGTGCCCACGAGAATGAAAAAGTCATCCCATTTCAAACCAATCTTTTGGATAGATCTAGAAATCAACCGGAGGATTACCGATATAATGGCGATGATGAGGATGATGACGGCGATAATAGAGTTCACGAGAACTCTAGATTCGGAGAGGTCGACATTATCCGGAGGCTGCCCATAGAGCTTTTGAATGGTAGGATCGACCGCCATTGGAATAGAGTTCTTTGGGTACACTTGGAGCGGGGCGCACGCGGGAGCTTTTATTTAGGAGACCATAACGGTCGAGGTTCCACAGGCCTGGCATGTGCAGTGATGTGAATAGCACAGGGTGAGTGTAAAGGGTATCTCTGCCTCGGATCCTGGCCCCCCGTCTTGATCAGCCCGGCGTTCAAAACCGGGGGGCCCATTTCCAACACAAGCAGGTCAGTATTATAGACAGGAGTCCGTGACAGAAATCTCTTCACGTTTCCGCCCCCAAATATAAAGCACGACTCGTCAGCATCGGCACTGCTGCAGGGCGCCTCACGCACGCTGACGGCCAAGAAAAAGCGGTACGGATGCGTACCGTCGAGATCCGGGCAAGTAGGCGTTCGCGAATACGAAGCTCCTGGAATTTCGAATCCTCCGGAGGCTGAAAGGAATCGCAGTCGAGGAAGCGACCGACGATCAATGTCCAGTTGGGGAAACTGGTGTAAATTAAGTCCTTGCCGGTATTCATCGCTTAGCGTGGGGGCGGGCCGGCCACTCCTTATTTTACTTCAGGCGCCCTGGTCTCGCTGTTTGGCCCGCTCTCGGATCTACGAAAATGCCGCCAGTGCCCACTGCAGCCAACTGCCAGAATGGGGATGCCCCACTTCCCGGACCCGCACGTTTGACGAGGCGACGGATTGCCCGGCCTGGTGAATGCTTGAACAGGGCGCCCAGTCTGTCCGATGACCTGCGTGGAGGCGGTTTTGAGGCGATCTTACGAATCCGCTGCGGCTGTGGCAATTCTTGTGGAGTAACGGGACGTCGTTTGGGGCTAAGAGCGTTCCGAGCCGTCACGACGGTCCGCTGAGCGCTTAGAGCAACTTCATCTAAACTCATTCCTTCCGTTGATGACGACAAAGCTTCGCCGTTGCTTTACCATGCGCGGGACGACGCAGGCTGCAGCACGCAATACGTGTTTAGTGATGGACGCTTACTCCTAGTACTACCTACATGAATCTTTTCGCACCTCCTTTGACCGCTTGTCGATGTTACAGCGGCTTGAAACCGAGCAGATTATTATTAGGTGTCGCATCTGTGGGTCACGGGACTAGCTGCTTTCGCTTGTACGCGGTAAGAAACGTGGTATCTAATCTGTAGCGCCAACGGTATGGAGCAGCACCACTTTCGATCGAATCCTTCACGATCACTGTCAACGCGTTTTTCATATGCAGATCCCTTCAACCCGCAGAGCACCGTTAGTGTTATGTACAACACAGTTGCAGCAGAGCATGACCCAACTGTTTGGCCCCTAAGATGCCAGAGAGTGCTTGGCTGGCTGCCATGCAAATCTTTCTATCGCGTTGCCAATCTCTGCATCATTGTAGGTAGTTAAGTTTTCCTTCATGTTCGCGCAACCTACAAGACATCTCGATTCAGTTTATCGCCAAATCTCCGAAGAGACTCCTAGGCTTACAATAGTAGTATCGATACCCAAGGCTCTGAGAGGTTAACGCTCCCCTTTTATTTTCCCCTTGCATGAACCTAAAGGTTAAGTCAAGAGGTTACGCTCTTCATGCTATGGAGTCAGGCGTACCAGGTGCTTAAACCGCGAGAAGTATCTTGAACACAGATCTGAGGTCTTTATAGGACACTGCAGGTTGACGCGTAGATGTGGATTCCACCATGAAGCGAGGTACGACTATCATTGCTCCATCAACTTTTCATGCTAACACCAAAGATTTTCCGCTTACCTGGAACCAGATTGGCTCTGTGTCAGTGAAGATTCAGATACAGATTATACTAACCACGCCCCTGCACCTCTTATAGGGCCCTGATCACATTGAAGCGTCTCTTTGCAATACAGTAGGTGACGCTAAGATCAATAAGGGCCGCCTTCGGGATGAAGTTAGGTAGCTGATGGGTCAGCGAGCACCGTGCTTGCTTACCTCCACAGCGAAACGGTTTTTTTTTGTAGGCGAACATCAGGCGAGACGCCACAGCTTCAGCCCCTTGTAATCTTCTCGGTGGAGAAAAGACAGAATTGACGACATGCAGCTGCAAGCGAGCTACACCGGGGGCAGGCTGACTATGCCTTGAAAGGTGAGCGGTGTGAATAGGATTGATTTTCTCCACTCAATGTGTGCTCTCCACTTCCATGACTTGCGTCAGGTACCTAGGGAAGCTCATTGGCCACTCCATCTGTAGGCGCACCACTCATTCTGCTTTTTCTGGCATGGTCGTCCCTCTGCCCGGTGTGTCTTTCATTTTCTTGCAGAAGAAACCCCCTTTACGGATGAGCTTCCGATCCGTCGAAGCCGACCCGTGTCTTTTGCTTTTCCATAACGTTGCAATCGTCATTTGCAACCCACTTCCATGACAGCCCCCACAGGCCGTCTACTCTGGATACAGTAAATGCCTAAAAACAGCGCTCAGCATCACGTACCTATCGCACTCGCGCACACGCGCACAATCTCCGCAGCGCCAGCAGCCTTACCCGCCTAAGCCTTGCATCTCACCGCCGCTCCCGCAAGTGAAACGCCGCCCGTCGGATCGCCTTACGCAGCCGAGGCCTCCCCACAGTCCAACAGAGACCCGCTCAAATCCTTCGACTCCGTGCGCCGCGCGGCCGGGCCCGGCACGCCTCCGTGCCCGCTGACCCCGGCTCCTCCTCCCCTTCTCCGCCCCACCGACCTCGCTCCCGCCGCCTTGGACGCGACCACACGGGCGTCGGCGAGACCGAAACGGGAGGCGACCTGCTCACCTGCTGGGGCTGCGTCCTGGCCGTCTCGCGCAGCGCCGCGATCTTCGGCGGTGAGCACGTCGCGCAATACCTGATATGTTGGATGCGTGCCCTTTTTGGTAGTCGCTCGGCCGGAGGCGCGTCCGAAGGATTTGGTTGGCGATGCGTGCAGGAGAGAAGGGGGAGCCGGTACGGCGCGGATAGGAGTAAGGGGATGCTGCTGCGAGAAATTGATGCAGCAGACGCTCTCAACGGCGCATATTCTAGAGATGGAACGGAGTAGGATTCATTCGACTGAAGTGGAGTCTTCTTCGTCCCGCTTCCTTCCCTCGATCCGGCGCCACACCCGCGATCCTCCGCGATCCCGTCGCGAGGCCGCGCAAGATGGGGGCCAAGTTTAGACTGTCTGCATCCTACCAGAACACGAACTTGTCGGCACGGGGTATCCCGCTCATTCTACGAAATACCCTGTACAGCGCAACAAAGCTGGCACTCTGTACTCTTCCTGTTTCCTAGGCAACCCCAGATGCTCTACAGCAAAGATCGCGCAATGTTCGTCTGCGACCAAATCCACACTCCCCCTATCGACGACGGAAAAAAGTACACCGGCAGCACGCTACAGTACTACGTTATACAAGCCGGACATGGTTCGTAGTATGAAAAGAAGCGGAATATATGGACGGAGAGATTCCTCGTCTTCCCCTAGCAACCCTATTTAACCCAAAGCTTCCTCGTTGGCATTTTGCCCACTTCTGCAACTCATGAAGTTGAACTTCGAGCGCAATGTATGCTCATTAGCTCTCTCCATGTACCAACGCCTACTGCGAACCTCTTCAATTTACTAATATCAGTCGGGACTGTATTCTTTCTACTCGCTTTTCCTATGAACTAAAACGTCTAGATTAAAACTCGAATTCTTTAGAACCGAATCCATTTAAAATTACCACCTTTCATCAACTTGGGTATGGTTCTGAGACAATAAACCACTGATATCTCTATATACGCACTTGTCCGCATTCGGGTCACTAGGAAAATCCTTACCCCGTCCCGATACCAAACGCCCTGACGCCTCCATTGTGAAGCACAAGCTCGCACTCATTTCAATCATCCGAATTTTCGGCAAGTAGAGCTGTCACAATCGCAATGCATGGTAGAAATGTTCAAAAGCGGCGTGACGGATGCTCTGAATGCAAGAGAAAGAAAGTCAAAGTATCTCCGCACCTCTTCGCGCACATTGACCCAGCATTAACCGCGCTCTTTAGTGTGACTTGAAGAAGCCGGTCTGTTCGCGATGCATCCGATTTCCTCGCCAGTGTAAATACTCATCGAATTTTATCAATGTCGCTATCAAGGAACGAGGAAATCCTACTGCGTCCGTTGCTACACAGCATGAATGCATCGGGAAGCCGAGACCGGATGCACTAGCTCCGCACTTCCCGCCTCAGATTTCTTATATTCCCTCGCCATATCTTTCTTCTTCCAAGCTGCGCTTTTACATGCACCACTTTCAGACTCAAACTTGTACCGTCCTTTTTCCTTTTTCTCCACCTTTGTTCAAGGAGAGACTGGTGTCTACAGCTTTCGACACTCCTCACCTTCTCTTCGCTCTTCTAGCAGCATCCTGCAGCCATCACGCTCGACTAGCCTATGGTTCTCTCTCCGAAGTCGAGAAAACAACTCTGGAGTTTACGAACCTGGCCGTTGTTGGACTAAGAGCGGCTATGAACGATGCGAACGAGCTTCACAGTGTGGAAACTGCTATGACGGCCATGACGTTATGCACAAACGATATATGTGACGGAAACCTACAGTCATGGAGATTGCATCTTACCGGAGTTAAGGAATTACTGAGCACTTTCTTCAGAAAGCAACAAGACAGCATGCGGAGATCCGATCCATTCGCCATTTTCCTCGCCAAATGGTTTGCTACTCTTGACACTTCTGCTGGTATCTCAGGGCTGGACAACCATGCCGTGAGCAATGGACAGTATTGGTCTATTAATGCAAAAAAGCATAATGCCGGAGCAGTGGACGACTTTTGCGGCTACTCGCTGGAATTGATGCCGATCCTCGCTCGACTTGGAACGTTAGCCCGCTCGCAGCAACCCAGAACTTCCGTATCAAGCGATCGATCACTTACGGACGCCTCTTTGAGCCCGGATGTTAATGTATGGGACGAAGCACGAATGATTGAAGCGGAAATTCTTTGTCTTTCAAACATGTTTGCTTCAGAACCCACGAGCTGTCTGGAAAAGGGTTGTACAGAAGAATCACGAAGCACACATCAGGCTTTCATATATGCCGCTCTCCTTTACCTTCATCGCCGCATTCAGTTGCTTCCAAAAGATCATCCAGTCGTCAGAGAAGACATTGCAGGCGTTATCAACGCAGTGGAAGAGATAAAGTCTTTCTCAACTGCAAATATCCTCATACTCTGGCCACTATTCAGCGCTGGTTGCGATACAGACGATCCATGGGAGAGAAGCTTCATCCAGACCAGAATGGACAACATGCGGACACTAGGAATGGGCAACTTCACCCGAGCAAAGGAGCTGATGCATCAATACTGGAACTCAGGCTCCCATCTACGCTGGGATGTTTATTTCGCCCTATCTGGCACTAGCCTTGTCCTTTTTTGAAGATCCCACCAGCAAACGGTTAAACCGTCGGGACTTTCTCATAATCGGCCGACATAAATTCCCGCAAAGCCTTGAGTCCATCCACCAAGACTTCGTTTTCGCATACATAGCCAACGCGAACAAATCCCTTGAAGTTAGTGCTCTCTCCGAAGCACTGACATCCCGGTACAAGCATTACACCCGTCTTTTTCTGCAGCCGGTTGCAGAACTCCACGTCATCGACCGGGGATCCATTGCGGTCAACGAACTTGATAAAAGCCGTCGTACCGGCCTTAGGGCGCGTCCACTTGCAGACCCATTGGAAGTCTTTCACGAACGCTTCCACAGCCGCAAGGTTCTGCCTCGCCAGCTGAATGTTGCGCCGCAGCAAATTATGCACAGTGGAATCGGCGAGCGCCAAAGTCGCGACTTGGTCGTCGATCTGGCTCACAGAGATGGTCGTGTAGTCTCTTGCGGACGCACAGCTTTCGATGGCCGCGGAGCTGCGCGACGCGATCCACCCGATCCGGATGCCTGCCAGACTGTATGCTTTCGACAGCGAGCCGGTCGCGAGAGTCTTCTCGTAGTCGAAGGAGAGGATCGATGGCGGAGGTTCCGACTCGTTTGAGTCGAGGGAGTGGAAGAGTGGCCGGTACACCTCGTCGCTGTGGATAACGATGTCGTGTTCGCGGGCGATGTCCACGATGCTCTGAAGTGTCTCGCGAGACAGGACGGCTCCGGTTGGGTTCTGAGGGTTGCTGGTGGCACGTCAGATCTTGACTTCTGCTTTCGGGTGCCTCGGCCTGGGCTTACTTGATAATGAGGAGCTTGGTATTCGGCCGGACCAATGCTCTCAGCTCATCGAGATTCAGACTCCAGTTGTTATTCTCATCAGACTTCCACAAGCTGACTTCAGCACCAAACGATTCTGGCACCGAATACAGCTGCTGATACGTCGGATACTGGCAGATGACATGATCCCCCGGACCGACGTTCGTATACATAGCAAGGAAGTTTGCCTGGATCGCGCCGTTGGTGACCAGCACACCGTCGGGCAGGATCGGCTTTGACGGCCCTTCGCAATACAGGTTGGCAATGTTGGACCGCAAGGCCTCGGAACCGCGGATGGCGCCATAGACCTGCTTCTTCGAAAAGTCCAGGATGTTCGCAGGCTTCTTGTCGGACAATTCCAAGAGGTCGTTCAGCGAGATTGACGCGCAGCACGTCTCTGCTAGGTTGTACGTGGCGTCGTTCTCGTACGTATCCATCCACTTTAAGAGTCAGTATGGTTGTAGCTATACGTGGGGTTTGTCCCCATGAGGCCTTCCAGGACTTACCCGCTCAACAGCGAATTCCTTGATCTGGACCATTTTGTTGCTTCGGAATAAATTTTCTTGAGAAAGAAAGACAGCAGCTGAAGAAAAGACTTATGCCCACTTGCAAGACAAGATTTTATACCTTCTTCGTCCCGTTCGGAAAGCAATCCTCATGGCGTGGACTTAAAAAGGGCCGAAAAGCTGGAGGCGATGTGATTGGATGGATCGCATTTGTTTCCCAATTCGGTTAGGGCCCTGGTGTCAGTCGTCACCAAACAGTCTAGACGAGAACCTTGACGACTGCTTTATCTCTCAGCTAAATAACTGGGCAAGGGGGATGGTCGAGAGCGGTCGCGCAACATCTCATACCTACCTCTCAAATTTTCTGCCCTCAATGTCTTCCCCCAAACCCGCGATCGACCTTCTCCGAGGCTGGCCCGCCGCAAGCCTTCTCCCAAGACTTCGTCTGAGAGATGCAGCGGTCTCTGCCCTGTCGGACTCAGCTATATGGGAGCCCGGCCTGGAATACGGCCCAGACGAGGGATACGGTCCGCTCAGGGAGAGCATCGCGGAATGGCTTACAGAGTTTTACCGTCCTCCGCGCCCCGTGTCGATTGAAGAAATATGCATCACAGGAGGCGCCAGCCAGAACCTCGCCTGCATCTTGCAAGTGTTCACGGACCCCGTTAAAACAAGAACCATATGGGCCGTAGAGCCGACGTACCACCTCGCCGGCCGCATATTCGACGACGCAGGGTTCCACGGCCGAATCCGAGGCGTCCCTGAAGATGAAGACGGCATCGACGTCGCGTTCCTAGAAGCGGCGCTCGTAGCCGACGAGGCTCGCGCTGCCTCTGATCCTGTATCTGAAAGCACCGTAAGCGTCGCTTTACCACTATCGCCATCACGAGAGAAAAGACAAGCGCCTAAACAGCACCAGAGCATCAAACCCGCCCGCCCGTACCGCAAACTCTACACGCACGTCGTCTACCTCGTCCCCTCGTTCTCGAACCCCTCGGGCACCACGACGTCGCTCGCTAGGCGCGAAGGCCTCCTCCGCCTCGCGCGCAGATTCGACGCCCTCGTCGTCTGCGACGACGTCTACGACTTTTTGCACTGGCCGCCGGCGGGCGTCGACTCGCCTCTGCCGTACGCACACGGTGCGGTGCTGCCGCGGCTGGTGGACCTGGATGACACGCTCGATGGAGGGCTGAAAGACCGGTTTGGCAATGCGGTTAGCAATGCTAGCTTTAGCAAGATTGTGGGGCCCGGTGTTCGTGTGGGCTGGGCGGCTGGGACGCGGGATCTGGTGTATGGGATCTCGCAAGCGTAAGTGCTGCCGTGTTTGTTTCTTTGTTGGCGACTTGACGCTTTCTTGTACTGGCATACATAGGCACGCTTTGCTGACGCGGAGACAGCGGCTCAACACGCTCGGGCGGCGCCCCGTCACAGTTCACGTCGACGCTCGTGCACGAGCTCTTCAAAGAAAGATACCTGCAGACGCACATAGAAACAGTGCTGCGCCCTGCATACGCCAGCCGGTACTGCGCGCTCGTTGCCGCGATCAACGAGCATCTGCTTCCACTCGGCGTGACCACCGCTGCTGCGACATCCGAGAACCATGCCGCCGCTGGCGGCTACTTTGTGTGGCTCCAGCTTCCTGCAGGTCTGTCAGCGGCCGCGGTGGCGAAAAAAGCGCTCGACGAGGAAAACCTCGCCGTCGCTGAGGGAGGCCTCTTCACTGTTCCAGAGGACGACGCGGCGGCCGGCCGGCTCGACAAATACGTCAGACTCTGCTTCACGTGGGAAGACGAGGGCAACATCCAAGAAGGCGTGACGAGGCTCGCACGTGCAGTTAAAAAGTTCTTATAAACACCAAAAACATAAAATTACCCCTCGACACCCACCTACCTACTCCCCCAAAGCCCACGCCCCAACCCGCCACCCCACCAACGCCAGCACGCCCCAATCAAGCACCCACCCGCCAACCCGATCGCTCCGATCCCGCCACAGCGCGGCATAAAGCCCATCGATCCAGCTCCGTCCCGCGAGCACGCGCTTCCCCACGCCCGCCACACCCCCCACCACGCCCCTAACCCCCCCTCCCCTCCTCGCCACCCACCCCTTCCATCCCTCCAGCTCCCCACTCACACGCGCATGCACCACGACGCCCTCGCCGCACACGCCTCGCCCACATCCGCAGCGCAGGCCCAGCGCGCGCGCTGCGGGGGAGGGGATGTACCAGAACGCGCGTGCGCGCCGTCTGCTGCGCCGGCGTTCTGCGGTCGCGGTCCCGGGCGGGAAGGACGCGCCGGGTGCGTACCGTGGCGCTGTGCGCTGTGTAGGCAGGAGGAGCGAGCGCGCGTACGAGCGTAAGGAGTGGGGAGGGGGGAGGGGGAGGGCGCGGCCGCAGTGGGGGCATATAAGGGCGAGGGCGGTTGTGCGTGGGGGGAGGCTAGAGGCGAGTGTGGGTGTGGGGTTGGAGGTTGTTGGGGGCAGCAGCGGGAGCACAGGATCAAGCATACAGGCCCGACAGGGCGGGTTCGTGCAGTTGCTGCAGCGGAGAGCACCATCCTCATCAGCGCCAACAAAACTTAGTAGCCCGTTCTCAACCCTGCACAGACAGCACCGCCACGTCCCCAGCCTTACGGCACCCACCGGCGTCGGCGGCGGAACGAACGCCTTGCGCTCTTCCACTGCCTGCACTGTCTCCTGCCCTCGCGCACGAGGCGCATAGAACGGCGCTCTTGCCGGCAGGCGTCGCCGCGGCAGCGTCAGCGGGATGCGCGAGGGCGGGAGCGGCAGCAGCACCCGCTGGCTAAGTGGATGTGTGTGTGTGTGCGCGCTGGACGCGCCGGGTGCTGCGGATAAGGGTGAGGGCGTGTTGGTGTTGGCGGTGTTGTGGTTGTGAAGGGGCAGAGGAACGGCGTCAGCGTCAACCATCTCTACATCAGCATTGCCCACGCGCTTCTTCTTGGGCGCTGGCGTGCCGATCGCCGCCTCCTCGTCGTCATCTGCATCGTCACCACGGGGCCGGCGGTCGCCAGCGCGGTACGGGTCCGTGGCCGTGCCTTCAGCTTTAGCTTCGGCTTTGGCTTTGGCTTTAGGAAGGGGACTATGCGACGGACTAGTCGGCTGGGGGGAGGGCGTGTTGGATTTGCCGCCATTGAGAATGCTATCAATTCTTGCCGCGTCGTTGGCGTCGTTGGCACCGTTAGCACCGTTGGCACCGTTGCCGCCGTCGACATTGTTGGGTGGTGCGGGCGGGAGGGCGGAAAAGTACCAGGGGAAGGGGGCGAGGGGGGTGGTGCTGTTGGGGGGGATGGGGGGGAAGGGGAGGGAGATGGGGGGTTTGAGGGGGGGCATGTTTGGTTTTTCTTTTCTTTTTTCTTTCTTTCTTTCCTCTAAAAAGAATGTACAGTCGTGTCGGGTCGTGGCTGCGGTCCTGCTGCAGCCAGTCTGTCGTGAGATTTCTAAGTCGTAAGTTATTTAAATGGTGATGCTGGGGATGACGAAGAAGGAGAATTAGAAGAAGGCACAGCCTGCGAGAGAAAAGAGAGAACGAGTAACAGAAACAGACAGAGTAAGATTCTACACAACCCCTCCCCAAGCCGGGCGTCGAGTCCATCTTGTACCAGCAGCGAACAAAGAAGCTATACATAGACACACCCACCTACCCAGCCACCACGAACCCCCCCCCCCCCCCCCCCCCCCCCCCCCCCCCCCCCCCCCCCTCTTTCTTTCTTTCTCCACAACAAAGCGCCCAACCAACCAAACAAGCGTTTAATCACGCCCTAAATAGCCATTAGGCCATCCCCCCGCTCCACCCCCGCCCGCACATCCGTCCACAGATCCAGCGGATAGTCCTGCAGCCTCGCCGACTCCGGCACCGTCTGCGCCCGCCTCTCCACCCCCTCCGACTGCACGCCCGCAACCGCTCTCCCCCTCCCCACCGTCGCATTCCCACCCCCAGCACCCAACCCCCCATCCACGCACCAGCTCCTCTCCCCCCACGCCGACTCGGCCACCGCGCGCCACGCAGCACTGACGTCGAGCGTCATGGCCGCGGTCCAGAAGACGCGACAGTCGGCCTTCTCGTACACGAACTGCAGGGGCGTCGGACTCTGCGCTGCAACGTCGTCAATGGCAATCCCGTCCCGGAAGTTGATGTTGAAGGACGTGTTGTTGGCGGCGCGCAGGAAGGGCGTCTGGTCGTTGTAGCGCGCCAGCGACGTCGCGTTGTAGTGCGCTTGTTGCGCGGGCGTCGAGAGCGAGTACGCGAGCGAGACGAGCGACTGGATCGTGCTCCAGCCCCAGTCGCTGGGGGGAGGGGGGGTTAGTGTTTTGTTGGTTTTTGTTTGTTGTTGTGGGGGATAAAGAGATGGAGGGGGAGAAAGGAATGCGTAAAGACGAGAGGAAGGATGGAGATAAAGAATATAAAACACCACTTACTTTGTCCCCTTGACCCCGCCCACCGCCTGCATAGCGCCTTGCCTCGCCCGTCCCCCAACAGCCACGTGCCGCACTCCCGCCAGCTCCCTCATCAGCCGCGAGAAAATCGTGCACGTCGACGCGCAGTACCCGTCCGTCATGACGAGCACGTTGTGCGGCTCAAACGGCGCTGTCGCATTCGCAGCCCCGGCTTCCTCCCCGTACCCCGTCACCCAGATGCCGCCGCTGTTGAGCGGCGTCAGCACGTCGCTGAGGTTCCACCGGAAAGGACTGCTGAAGCTGTCGTTGTGCTGCGTGTCAGTGTGCGGGCTGTATTTCTCGGCCCAGGAGCTGAAGGGCTGGCCTGACGGCGTGAGGTCTAGGCGTCGAGTGTGTTAGTGGTGAAGTCAAGAAGAAGGAATGACAGAAGGGGTGGGGGTTAACAGAAGACAGAAAAGCCCACGCACCAGTGCGGTAGTTGAGGCTACTGCTCACGACATCCGCCTCAAGCTCAAACAGCGTCTCGTTCTCGCCCACCTCCAGCGTCCTGGGCACCGTCCCCGCAACCTCGGAAAACTTCTGCCCAAGCAAATCCAGCGCCTCGAACGCGCGCGTCCGGTCCGCGGCCGCAAACGCGTCAAGCTGCGGGAACAGCTGCTTGAACAGGTCGTAGCCCTGCAGGATGGTGCCGCCGCCGTTCGCGCTCACGTCCACAATCAGCTTCGTCTTCCCCGCTGCCTTGGCCTGCGCTAGGAACTGCTGGCTCGTCGCTTTGAAGCTGAGCTCGGCGCTGTCGCTGCCCACGAACGAGGCTACGTTCAGCACGGCCACGTCGGCGTACTCGGCGCCCGAGAGGAAGTAGCCCCCGATGAGGTTGTTCTCGTGCCGGATCACGGGGGAGGGGTAGCCCGGCGCAGGCGTGCTGGTCGTTGTGGACGCGGAGCTCGTCGACGTGCTGCTCGTGGCTGTGGCAGTCGTTGTTGGCGACTGCTGCTCCTCGCCGTTGTGGAACGACACATCCGCGGGCAGGGTGAAGTACTTGCGGTAGATGTCGGCGCCGGTGCGGATCCCGTCAAAGGACGTCAGCACCTTGGCAAAGTTCTGCGTCGTGTGCGTCGACCCGTTGGCGAATGTCAGCTCCGTCGTCGCGCCGGGATAGACCCAGCGGCCACGGCCCCCACCTGCTTAACGTCAGTTCCATCTTCCTCTCTCCAGCACGAGCCTAGGTAACGTAACTCACCAGTAAACGTCCCCATGCCCGCGCTCGTCGTCCCCAGCGCCACAATCGCCAGCTCGTAAAACACGTTGTTGTACAGCGCGTCGCGGTCCTGCAGCGAGCCATACTGGCTCCACTTCTCGAGCCACGCCGCCGCGTCCTCGCCGTCAATCTGCACAATGTGCGACGGCGTGAACGAGGCATTGCCCAACGAGGCGGCGAGAATGTCCGGGTAGGCGTACGCCTGAGGCAGGCTGAACCCGTCCGACGACACCGATACCAGCGGCAGCGGGCGCCCGAAGTTGAAGATCCCGCCCACCGAGTCCGGCACGTACACCAAGTGCCCGTCGTGCGTCGACTGCAGGAGCGAGTAGAGGCTCCATCCAAACTGCACAGCCAGCCGGTCAGCCTCAACAAATACCCCCAAAAAAACAACCAAACAACCAACAAACAAACAAACAAAAACAACACAACATACCTCCCACTCCCCCCGCACCTCCCCCCGCTTCACAGCCTCCGCAATCCCCTCCAAGCCCCCCCAAACATCCACCCCCTCCTGCACCTTCTCCGTATACTCGCCCGGCGGATCCTTCAAATACGCCGTCGTCGACTGCCACTCCAGATACGGCTTTACGGCCTCCAGCAGCGCCAGCGCCGCCGACACGTTCAGCGGAATACTCTGCAAGCAGGCGTGGGCCAGCTCTGCTGGGACCGTCGGCGTTGCGCTCGGTGCAGCAGCGGTCTGAGATGCTGCGAGCACGGACACGGACGCGCATGCTGAGTCTGTTGACGCAGTGTTGTTGTTGCTCTGTTGGCGTTGCAGCGGCGAGCCGTGTGCTGGCGCAACGAGACCGAGTATGAGCGCGTCCAGGGCGCCGCGGACGAGCTGCTGCAGCCGCATGGTCCGTGTGTAGTAGTCGCGACAGCGTAACCTACATACCTACCCAGCGACTTCTTGCTTTATAGCCCCCTCGCCCGCTCTGCCGCAATGCTCGCCTTGCCCGCTGTAGGTAGGTAGGGTGGTAGGTACCCGCCCCGGCCCGCTCGCCTGGTCGGGCAGCTGCAGTATGTGCCCATGTCGCGTGGATAGATTGGGTGCGATAGATATGCGCGTCGACGAATCAGGATGCGTGATGCTGGCCGGGGAGTGGGTTCGAGGGTCAGGGACCTGCCTGTTTGGGCTAGTTTGTTGGGGGGGGGGGGGCTTATCGCGTGGGGCGTGGGGCGGGTGGCGTGCGTGCGTGATCTGGACTCAGACTGCTCCTGCTGCTGCTGCCCTACTTGATTGTGGTGGTGGTGCGATCGATGGTGGAAGGGTGGAGGGTGCTTTTTCTTGCTCTTGCTCTTTTTGTTTCGTTTTATGTTCACCATTTGGTGCTTTGTGTTGCTCGTTGTCGTGCTGTGTACTGTCTGGTTGTCAATGTGTGTCTACTATATCTTTATATCTTTATACGGCTGCGCGCGGAGTACAAGGCGCGAGCGAACTCTACCTACTATGCCGAAGGTAACTTCCTATCTAGCGCTCTATACGATTAGGCAGGAGGTAGTAGGGGTGGTCAAAATATCCAAAGGAGGTAGTCAAATTATCTGGCGCCATGTAAAAATTGCGAGTGCTTCCAAAACTGGCTACATAAAACCCCTACCTATCAACCTTTACAAATCACTGCGCATCTCCCTTTGCCGTGGCACCACCCAATCTCACCAGCAATCCCTCCGCGGCCGCTTGCCCCAGTTTCTCAATTGATGCAGCACCGAGGATCTCCAGCACGCTGATTTCCACACCAAGCCTCTGCCTGCTCCAGTTCCTCAGCTCGATAGCCACAAGCGAATCAATGCCGACGGCCGACAGTGGCTGCTTGAGATCCAGCTCCTCGATAGGTCGCATGAGGAAGCTGAACAATGTAGCACCGATCTCCTGTGCTAGGAACAAGACGGAAGATGGCTCGTTCAGCGTTCCGGGGTTGCTGTTTACTGTAACCAGGAATTCCCTGAGGCCCTCATTACTGTTGCCTAGGTCCCCAGCGCTTGTGGTCTCGAGGTTTCGGTATAGGCCCATTCGAATGTCGCGTTTCCAGATGCAGCGGTTAGCATCTGCGGCGATGGGCATTGTCATCCTCAACCCGAGTCCGATTTGGCTGTCGTTGATGTATCCGTCCATGGAAGACTCGGTCGCCCGTGCCTTTGGCGCGGACTTGGCAATGGCCAGTTCCAAGGAATCGAGGAGGTCTTGCTCTTTTAGACAATATGCGGCCGTTGCCTTCAGCTGTTCCAGATGAGCGGGCTCCTGACTCACCCAGCCGACATCTTCAATGATGGAAATATCAAGAACGGATGCCGGGAGACCTTTGCCGTGGCGGTATTGAGCGAATGCATCCAAGAACGTGTTCGCGGCTGCGTAATTGGCTTGTCCCCAATGTCCGAGAAGACCCGAGAAGGAGCTAAACAGCACGAAGAATTCGAGTGATTGCGAAGCAAACGCTTCGTGTAGATTCCATGTCCCTTGTATCTTTGGCAAATTGGCGTCCTGCCACTCCTCGTATGTCATGTTTGGGAATGATGCGTCCTAGCAGCCGGTTAGTTCTTGTGCGCAGACATCATAATGGTAGTGGGAAACGTACCCTCAACACCATAGACATTTGTAAGACACCAGAAATTGGATACTCTGCCTGTCTGATCACGCTCTGAACATCGGCCAGGTTGGCGACGCTGCCGGCTGTGATCTGGACTGTGCATCCTGCTGCATTCATCTCTTCGACAAAAGCAGCATGATCCGCTCCTTTGCCTCCACTTCGCGACAGATAGATGAAATGTCTTGCGCCATGTTCGGCCATCCATGTGGATATCGAACGGCCTAGCCCTCCTAGACCACCGACCAGCAGGTACGAAACATCTGGTCGAAGGGACAACCGGTTATTCCCGCGTGAAGCGGACAATTGAGAATTGTCCGTGGGGAACTTTATGACAAGCTTCCCCATGTGCTGGCCTTTCTGCATGTACCGAAGGGCGTCCTCGATCTGAGCGGCGTCGAAGAACTTGATGGGTCTGATGGGTTGAATGGCGCCTTGGCGGAAATACTCCATGGTTCTTTCCATCAACCTGTGGATAAAGAGTCAGTTCACTGATGAAAACAAAAGACAGCTCCTCTGAGATTGGGTTACCTCTTAATCACGAATGGGCGCTTCTCTGCGATCGGTGCGAAATCGACACCGTAGAATGTCCTGTTTGCTTCGAAGGCCTCCATGGCTAGTTGGCCCTGCCCGATGAAATCTCGCTTTCCAATCTCAACCATCTTACCAAACTCAGCAACACACTTCCAAGAGGCATGGAGGAGGTCTCCAGAAAGAGAGTTGAGAACGACGTCTACTCCCGTGCCGTTGGTCTCCCGCATGACATCTGGCAGGAAAGACGAGTTCCGGGAGTTGAAGATGTGGTTGCGGGGAATACTGAAGGTACGCATCAAATACTCGACCTTCTCATCAGTTCCGACGGTAGCGAATATCTGACTTAGTTAGTAAAGTAGTCACCTCTATTCGAATAAAGATTTTATTCTGACCTTTGCGCCGACCATGCTACAGATGTGTATGGCTGCAATGCCGATACCTCCGCAGGCAGATTGGATCAGAACAGTCTATGTCGTTTGTAAGTCAAGAAACTATGATGTTTGATTTTTTTGTGGGGCTTTACCTGGTCTTTCTCAATCCTGGCCAGATCGAGGAGACTGTGGATCACGGTAGTGTACACACAGGGCATTGTAGCCGCATCCTCGAAGCTCAAGTTGTCGGGAATCTTAGCGCATAGCGCTGAGCTTGTCTTGAGAACTGTAGAATACGAGTCGCCGCCGATGATCGCGACTCGATCTCCCACTTTGAAGGAAGCATCAGGGCCTACTCCGGTGACGATGCCAGCGCATTCGCAGCCAAGTCCATTGCCGTCGTCGACATTACCATCTACGACTCCCATAGATATGAGGATATCCTTTTTGGTCAGCATGGGTTTCCGAAATGGCTGAGGACACTGAGTAGAATTACCTTGAAGTTCATACCAGCAGCTTTCACCTTTACAGATACCTCATCCCCAGTTAATTTGATCTCTGGTCTCTGAACCCACCGGAGTGTCTTCAGTAAGCCACGCTTCCCAATCTCCAAAGTTTTTGGAGCTTCGGCGTCAGTGCCTGCAGAAAGTTCGTTCGAGACTGAGATCCAATGGAAGCGGGGAATGTTAATCACGCCTTTTACGATGGCGTATTCGAAATCCGGGTCAATCTCCTGGTCCTTGGAGCGGTTTTGAAATTTACCGAGGACATCAAGGATCCTGTCAAAGGTAGACTCGTCCTGTATATCGTCGATTTCCAATGTCGCGAGATCTATCGAGAGTTCGTTTCGGACTGAGCGCGCAAGTCCTAGTATTTGTGCATATTGAGGATCCGAGGACTCGACTTGAGCCGGCCTTGTCAGCCATAGCATGCCTGATGAAGTCAAGCTCGTGAGATAGCCTTGCAACGAACGAAACTGCTGTTCAGACACATCCGTGAGGAAAGCTTTTCCTTCGAGGTCCAGCACTGAAATGATATCCTGGTCGGCCTTGGGAGTATCTGACAATGAACTGAAATCGACCATGAAGCCATGCTTAGTAAGGCTGTTGACGAGCCGGGTCGCGGCAGGGCAGTTTGGATCCGTCGTTAATACTGAAACCTTCCTGTTGACTTTCGGCTCGACGAGAGGCGAAGCAATGATAGTTGCGTTTGTGTGGTATGGCATCTCCTCGTCATAGATGACTGCCTCCGCACCGGCAAAGCCTGCTTGTGCCAGTTCCTTGTCCCACCTCTGAGGACTGACGTATGGCTCCTCAGGCCTGCCATCGGGTTCACCTAGCCACCAGCCGGGAAGCACACCCTAGGGCGCTGTCAACACAAACTCTTCCTACTCAATCTTATGACAGCAAACATAAACTTACCACAATGAAGTTGAACCATTTGGCATCTGAAAATGTTAGGTTTTGAGTTCAGGCTGCCATCCATTGAGGATTACTTACCTGAGCATAGTTCCTGCAACAGCAGCTTCCCTTTCGGTTGAAGCAGCTTCCGAACATTGACCAATGTTTCCCCAAGACTTGGCGTGGCGTGGAGAACCTGCAGCATATTAGCCTCAAGTGTCGTATCCGCAGCAAAAGCTCCTCACATTTGTTGCAATGATGAGGTCGTAAGATCCAAGCTCATAGCCTTGCTCGGCTGGATCTTGGCCAATGTCGAGAACGGAGTACTCCATGCCTTGAACATTCCTGAACCTCTCCTTGGCTTTAACGAAAAAGCCAGCGGAAATATCAGTGTACGTATAAGAATAGAACATCCGCTCTCCGAAAGCAGAAACGAGGCCATCGAGGATTAGGGCCGTTGTTGCCCCGGTTCCAGCTCCAATCTCGAGTATTCGAAGGTTTGGTTTGTTGTGGCTCAGAAGACCGAGGAAGTCGTTGAAGTCCCAGAACTCCACTACTAAATCATATATCTTCCTCAGTTTTTCACCCTCCATCAGCAAATCTAAAGCTTCTGCTTCGCCCTTGAAGATGGCTTCGGAATTTTCGAAGATGCAAAGTATAGCATTGCCAACAGCCGCCGCGTCTGAAGCCTCAACCTCTTTAGCCGTTGCTTCGATCAGTGAGAGCCTCTCAGTTGAAGAAAGAGTGAAAAGTGAACTCGCATCATCTACCGCTTCATAGCCATGGGCCTTGGCTTGTTGCACATGAGTAGAAAGCCACTTCTTGAACTTTTCCAGATGTGGCAATGCGGAAGGAGGCAAGTCTGCCAAGCGCCGCGTACACTCGATACTGCACAACAGCAAAAGCTTCTGTACCGCAGGATAGCAGTATTTGATGCTCTTCCTTGTTCGCAACAGGTCTTTCGAATCCAAGAAAGCGATGTCAGGTTTCCACTGGAGGCGTACACCCGCATGTGGATCTGCATCCACACCAGCGGCATCGTCAGCAGCCGGTGCGAGGTGAAGGTTTCGAAGTTCCAACACGACCTCATTGCCAACGGTAGCAAAACCATTTCCATGGACGGCCCCTCTAGCCGTGACAGTGACACTTGAGGATAGCTGTAGTTTCAGATCTGTCTTTGGGCGCTTCATGTAGATCTCTCCAAAGTACGCGGGTAGAGGCATTTGTACGAAATCGCGAGACTGGCCCTTCCATGCCGCCACGCTGAAAAGTTGTATGGCGAAGTCTGTCGTTGTCGGGTGAAGCTGGTACACTGAATCATTCGGATTGACGGTGTTTGTAACCTTTGCTACCGCGAAGTTTTCGACAGGGTGCGTGGATATATCTTCCATGCCTTGGAATTTTGGCCCGTAGTTGATACCCACTTTCGACATTGTCTGATACCAGCGTGTACTTGACACCTTTCGCGGGAGGTCGGTAACTTTCGGAGGTTCTGAAATCAATTCTGAGTCTGACTTTCCTGCTCTTACTTGACCAGTACAGTGCTTCGTCCAGGAGGTGCCGTTGTGAGAGGAAACGACAAACTCATACCAAGCAGAGTCTAAGCTTGTGGTCAAGCGATGGGGGCGAAGAGAGAATAGGATCTCTGTTGTTGTTTGCTCGTGCAGGATCATAGCTGCCTTGACTGACATGTTCCGAATGGTAAAGTCTTCCGTCCCTGTGACCTGTCGGATAGCCTCTCCGGCCATGGCAATATACGCTGCTCCAGGGAAAACAATGTCCTGGTTGATTACATGGTCACGAATCCACGAGGCATCTTCCAGACAAAGCATGTTTCTCCAAGTAGGTTCCAGTGTGCTGCCTTCGAAAACTTGGCAACCAAGGAGGTCATGTCGGGGGAACTTGCGCGTCCTCCATTCTCGGGAAAGTCGACCTTCGTCCCAGAAACTTTCATCGTGATGCCACGGATATGTCGGGAGATTTGTGAGTATAGATCCACCAGGATTGACGGAATTGAGGTCGACGGGGAGTCCCTTCACGAATAGATTTCCTGCGACAGTGAGTAGGCTCGTTGTGTCATCCTGGCCCCTAACCATCGTTGGAACGTAGAGCGCGTCAGGTTGGTGCTTCTTGAAAATCTGTCGCAGTGGCCCGGCTAGAGCAGAGTGTGGCCCAATCTCGAGGAACAGGTTGCTAGAAGTCTCTTGCTTTAGCAGTTTTTCCATGGTGGTTGCAAAAAGTACCGGGGATTCTAGATTCTTGCGCCAGTACGATGCATTCAAGGCACCCTTCTCGCTGATTACTTTGTTCAGCACAGTTGAGAAGAACGGAACCTCTGGACGAGAACTGGAGACATGTGGCTCAAGCAGCTTTTGGTATTGTTCTGCAACCTCTGTCATGTGGTCTACCGCCTAGTTAGTGCCTGAGACTATTGATCAGGGAGGCTTCACTCACGGGAATGGTAGGCCATATCGACCCGAAGCCGGCGAGCGAAGATGTCCGGATGGCTCGCCTTGATCTTTTGGATCACAATGTCGATTTGATTGCCGTCTCCAGAAATTGTTGTGCTCTCTGGGCTGTTCTCACATGCGATCGTTACACCATCCGTTAGGAAGCCGGCCACACCCTCTCGACTGATTCCTACGGCGGCCATAGCACCAATACGACCTTGCTGCTTCGTAACAAGTCCACGGAAGTAGGCCGCAATGATGGCTTCTCCTGATGTGATTGCACCACTGGCATAGGCTGCCGCAAGCTCTCCGCTAGAGTGACCGATGACTTGTGACGGAGAGATGTTCCATGTTCGTAGAAGGTTAACAATTGCTATCTGCACTGCTGTGCAGAGCGGCTGAGAAAACTCGGCTTGATCGAGCCTGCTTTCCGTCTTTGATTTCAGAAGTTCACCTAGAAATGATGTTAACAGTTTCAGTATGCAAAGAGTAGACAGGACTACTCACGGGCTATAGTCCAGTGTGGCGGATATGGTAGCTTTGAAAGAACGCCATCCAAGTATTGAAAGTCCTTACGAACAGATGGGAAGTCGATCAGGAGCTTTACACCCATAGTTGCCCACTGAGCTCCTTGGCCGGTAAAGACAAAGGTAACTGCAGGGGTTGTGGACGGCGTTCTGCTGGGTGCAGAAAATTCCAGAGGTGCAACACCATCACCAACGGCGAAAGATCGGTACGGGAGACGCTCACGACGTATGCCCATGGTATACGCCAAATCCTTTAGAGATTCTGGGTGCTTTTCGAGATACCGTTGAAGATTGCTTGTCCCTTCGCGGACAGAGCCCACGTGGTTGGCAGAGAAGACAACGAGGTTCTGCCGCAACGGTTCTGTTGAAGAGCCGGCTGCCACCGTTGATTTGATACCAAATGATTCTGCGGAATCGATAACGGCCTGGATAAGGGTCAGTAAAACTAGCGGACTTGGAAAACTAAAGACGTGAAAAATACTTACATGGGCGTTTGCCCCTCCAATCCCGAAAGCATTAATGCTTACTCTTTCGTGCCGATCTACCGGCCATGGAGTTGCATCAGTAGGGACTTGAAGCTTCGCTTGTTTGAATGGGACTGTTTAAAAATCAGCTGCCTTTTTCTTATAGCTAAAGACTAAGGGGAACTACTTTGGGGATTCGGGTTGTTGAATTTAATGTTTGGCGGAATAGTCTTCTTCTCGAGGGCGAGAACAGCTTTGATGCAGGATGTAATGCCTGATGCACCCTCAGAGTGCCCCTGTTTATAACTAGATTAGTTGCTTTTCGTCGGCGCTCCCCTAGCATAGTGGGAAAGTATGTCGTGGGTAGTGTAGTCAAGAAAATAGAGGAAATTTCGTACCATGTTCGGTTTAGCCTGTAAAAATCCAAATGTTAGTTGCCACGAACTTGGTACTATCATAGTCTAATTCTTACCGATGTGATGTACACTCCCTTTTCTCCGAAGACATTTCCAATTGCAGTCGTCTCTAGAGGATCGCCTACCGCCACCAGAGGTTAGCGATCACTCAACTTTGTATAGTCTGGCGTTAAGGGAAGACCATTCTGGTTCAATAAAAAGCGATAATTAAAAAGTTGAAGGAAATGTTTGCTTTTTAAAAGTAGGAAGTGATAAAAGTGAGAAGCGTACCTGTAGCTGTTCCAGTTCCGTGGCATTCCACAAAAGCAGTCTGGCAAAAATCGTGGATTCCAGCCGATTCGTAAGTTCGGCGGATGAGGGCCTCATGGCTTTCTGGACTAGGATGAGAAAGACCTGGAGTTTTCCCATCGCAATTGGTCCCTGTCGAGCGAACAATAGCTCGAATTGGGTTGCCATCGCGGATAGCCTCATCAAGCCGCTTCACGTACAAGGCATTGATAGCTTCGGCTCTTGCGTATCCATCAGCAGTAGCATCGAATGTTTTGCAAGATCCATCCGCTGATAACACTCCCTGCTCACTCATGGCAATAGTCATGGTTGGTGACATGAGCAGGTTTGCTCCGCCGACAATTGCAGACGTGATCTCGCCCGATCTTATGGCTTCACAGGCCATGTTCAAGCATATAAGCGCTGATGAGCAGGCGGTCTTGACGGTAATGCTATTGGGATGTATTAGCATTGTTATTTTCTCGTAGCGGAGTATTGGATGGAGGTATTATAGCTTACCTGGGGCCTTTGAAATCATACTCGTAGGAGACACGATTGGCCAACACGAAATCCCCAGCACCCGTGATCCTGTAAACGCCAAAATCTTGTGTGTCCTTCGCATGCAGATCGAGCCAGTCTTCTCCAAACACTCCAATATAGCAACCAATGTCTTTGCCACGCCAGTCGAGCTCACCAGCATTCTCCAGACACTCTCTGGTAACTTCCAGGAGGAGGCGATGCTGAGGGTCCAGCTTCTCGAGCTCGTTTCGAGTAATTGAGAAGAAGGATGTATCGAATTGACGAAGATCATTGTCGTCCAGGAAGTATCCATATTCGGTCTTGACTGATCCACGTTTGTTTGACTTGCTATAGAACGCATCGACGTTCCATCGGTCTGCTGGAACACGTTTCCTCTGATCCTTCTTGTTGATCAAGGTATCCCAAAGGTCTTCCTCAGTGCCAATACCTCCCGGAAGCCTCATCCCCATGCCCACAATGGCAATAGGGACGTCGTCTTGAACATGAGCTCCATTGGATGTTTTCTGGGAGGAGCCATTGGTTCCATTGGAAGCGTGTGACGTACCATTGACATCGCTTGTTTTCTGTTCTTTTTCCGGGATAACCTCCTCGGCCTTTTTAACAGGCACGATGTTGTCCTCTACATGAAGAGGGCCTCCATTCTGGACAGCAATCGGACTCATGTCGATTTTAGGTATGGTTGACGCTTTGGAAGAATGACTGAAAAGCCAAAAACTGCTCTCAAAATCAAAAATGGCGTATCAGTTGAATGAACACCAACCAAGGAAGAAGCTCAAAGTCTTCATCTAATAAGTATATGTTTGAGGGGGGGTGCTTGAGTATCCTATATACTATGGAATTGAACCAAATAGCAACAAGGGTGATGAAATATGTCTACTTTGCACGTGTTGAACGCAGGTCCGACTTTCATCAGCTTATCGAACTTTCACCTTCCTTGTCAACACCGATTAACGGTTAATCGGCCCCATCAGTCAATCGGTCCCACAGCAGTCAATCGGGCCCACAATGTTCAACCGGGTCCAGAAAATCTAACCAGGATCGATCCTGCCAGTCGGATCCTTGCCTGTGAGATTAACCTGGATGTAAAGGAATGCGTACTGGAATCCAAAGAATAGAGGTAGCACTGCATGGTTATTCTTGAGTCCCGGCATAGTTTTGCATTGACTCTTAGCTTCAAGGCACAGCTTAATCCTCGATCTATTAGAAGTTGATACTTTAGTCAACACAAATCAATTAATTGCACGTACGGTAATTACAAGATTCGAGAGAGTTTAGTCTGCTTGTATTCTGCATCCTATACCGAGAGGGGAACTAAGACGGCGAGGCAATCCAGTTTCTACTTAAGTATTTATAGATATGGTCACTTTGCTCTTTGTCTTGGTCAAGACTTCAAGTATGTTCGTCATTGTTTGTGGTTCGGGATTTTCGATGGTGAGAACCATCTGTGGCACGTTTGATGATACATTGCTCGCCAAACGCTGCGGCTGGTTTGGTTCTTGAAGCGAGGCTTCGCTGGGGATTTTCGAATTGTTGAGAATTGCCTGCTGAGGAGAACGCGACGGCGTTGTGTGCTTGGATAACCCCGGTATGTAAGTCTCGCAATTGTTGATATCCTCCCAAAGTGCAGACTCAGTATCGAGGGTACAACTTGAGTTCGTTTCAAGAAAGCTTTCGAAGGGTGCATAGTTTGGAGTTCCTGTTTGAACGAGGTCTTGATGTGAGAAATTTTCGAAGTCCAAAGGAAATTGACAAGAGCCCGAGTTTGTCGATGTCGATGTCGTGTGTCGTACCAAAGGTCCAGACAGATTGCAATCCAGGGTAAGGTCGTTCTGGAAAGGAGACGCCGAAGTTGAGGTGAGTAAACTCTCATCGTGATCGCTTTCAAGATAATCGCCGTCATCGCTCCCATCGATCATTGTGTTACCAGACATTTCTTGTTCGATTGACAACCATTCCATGTCTGGCTCGAGTACTTCGGCTTCGGAGCAGGCGCTGGGTCTTTTATTGTTCTGTCGGAGAAGGGCGATATGCCTATTAACGATGGATTGAGTTAGCGGCAGCAAGGAGATTACTTCTCAAATCAAGTTTTGTGTGACGTACCGGTTCTTCAAGTTTGTAGTCGAACGCATCGGAAAAACGAATCTTTTGATGTCCTTCCAGTTAGTGCCGTAGTGCTCTACAGAAGCAAGCAACTGGGCATCCTTCTCGTTTGTCCATACACTGTGGTCCAACGACGGATCCAAGCAGTGTTGCCACCGCTTTGCGCACTCTGGTTGCACTTTAGTCATGATTTTCAGAGGTCGCTTTGTACCACCTACGGTCCGAATTCCTGGTTTCTACGGTCTTCGCAACCAGGGTCCACTGTTTTCCGTGCTTCTGCACGCCCTCCATGAGCCTTCTATCCTCGTTTAAGGACCACAGGCCCTTCTTGGCCCCTGTCAGCTTGCACCAACGCTTGCGGCAGTCCTTGTTGTTGCGATTAGGGATAGCATTCGATACACTGCTCCAGCTAATGGCTGTATCAGTGCCTTCCGCGACTTGAGATGAATAGTTAGAGGCAGCGGTGTCTTTGAATTCGAGTCGAAGACTTACGCAACTGCTTACCCTTCTCAAGCAATATACGATCTTCTTGGGGGGTCCAACGCCGCGGGTTTCGGGACATTGCAGTGGTCTCGCCGATTGATCTACAGAAATATGATCTTTATGACGACAAAGAGTTCTGGCTCCAAAACAGCTTAGAGATAAGCAGGCTTTCGTAACACTCGCATATATATCCACAGAGTAAGCAAAAATAAATAGGCGTTTTGTTCATGAGGAGGAGAAAAATTATGTCAGGCCAAGAAGCAGAAAACTGACAGCATAAAGGTGACGAAAGCGAAGTGAGTTGTAATGGCTGTTTGGCCTTAACGGATGATTGGAGGCTTATAAGATATTGTAGATACCCGTATGGTGGCGTAGTATGTGGATTTTTCCGTCATTCTTTATTCGACTATTGTCTCCAGGGCTGGAGCCTAGCCACGGTGCTTTATACCGTAGTTCGTGTTGTCCGGCATAAGTGGACTGAAAATCATCGGCCATTAACCCCAAAATTGTTGTGAACCAACAACCAGGCCTAGACCACGGCCGGAGCCGTTCCCTATTAGTATAGTACTTAGTCATTACTACACCTAGCTTTATATCCCTACCACGCTTTTAGTTCTTACTAAATCTCCGCAGAATGGCTAAAATGGAGTGGGGATAGGAAGTCTTCTCTACAATAGGTTTAATAGCACTAAGATGGACTAATACGTGTAGGCGCGAGAAATTTCGTGAGACAGTATTATTGTTTTGGTAGCAAGCTCCTACGGCTGACTGTTTCCAAAAAGGCTAGGTGTGGGCTCACCGCAGTGCGCCACCGGAACATGTGCTAGGGGAGACCTCGATAAAAGATTCGTTCTTCGCGACGTGCCGTGTGGGGGCGGGAATAGGTGCATCGGAGCGGCTTTAAAGTCCATATTCGGTGCGGAATATCGATCCCCGAAATTTCAACAAAGGCACTAAGCAGTAAGCACATCAACCTCTGCTTAAATCCGTCTAATTTACCCAATCAGACACGGGTCATTCCGTTCCGACGTCACAATCATTTAAACCATCCAAGACAACACAGTCATTACGACAAAATAGGACAGTGCTTCGAGCTGCGGTCCGGCGTTTCGCACATCCTAACTACGCGAAAAAAGGCAGAGTTAAAGGTCGGTCTCTTCCTACCTTAATACCGCAGCTTCTTTTCAAACCATACTGATTCATTCAAATTTGAAAGCTAAGTTTTTAGAGTCCATTTACTATGCCAGAAACGAAGACCGCCACAGATCCTCTGACTGACAAGTCGATCGACCACGAAGTGAGAGATACTGCTCGATCAAAGCCTAGCAAAGGTGGAGCCAAGGAGAACGAACCAGCTTCTGGAGCACCGGCGGCTGCAAGTTCTCCAACAAACGAGCTCACATATCCGGGGAGGTTTCTGTCTATTGTGCTTAACATTGCTTTGCTCCTCGCTATGTTTCTTGTCGCTTTGGACATGGCAAGTATTGCCCAATTCGAATTTGCAGTTAATTGTGATTCTAAGAAAGCAAGTAGGCAATTGTGGCCACAGCGATTCCCACCATTACAGCCGAGTTCCACAGCGTCGACCAGGTCGGCTGGTATGGGTCTGCCTTTTTCATGACTCTAGCCGCCTTCCAAGCATCCTGGGGGAAAGCCTACAAGTACTTCCCTCTCAAAATCGTCTTCCTTGCCTGCATTGTCATCTTTGAGATAGGAAGCCTGGTCGTGGCCCTCGCACCTAGCAGTCTCGCTGTTATTATCGGTCGTGCCGTCCAAGGTGCTGGTGGCGCCGGCGTTACTGGCGGCTGCTACATCATCGCGGCATTTATTACGCGACCCAAGCACATGGCTCAGACCATTGGCCTCTTCGGTACAGCGTGGAGTTGCTCTTCAGTCCTCGGCCCCGTCCTTGGTGGAGTCTTCACCCAAGATCTCTCTTGGAGATGGTGCTTCTGGGTGAACTTACCGATTGGAGGCGCTACCATGGTCATTATACTGCTCCTGTTCAAGACACCAGCACATTCTCGCCTCGCGCATGCGAATTGGAAGGAAGTTTCTTTGCATTTCGATGTAGGGGGCGTGATCTTCTTGCTTGCTGCCCTGACCTGCCTTTTGTTGGCTTTGGAAATGGGCGGGGTGACGAGGCCCTGGAGCAACAGTGTGCCTATAGGATTACTTGTTGGGTTTGTTCTAATCATTATCACCCTAGTTGCGTTGGAGTGGAAGCAGGGTGAGCGATCGATGGTGGTCTTTCGCATAGTGAAGCGTAGAACAGTCGCAGCCTTCTGCGTCTTCGGCTTTTGCGTTCACTCGTCCAGTTTTGCGCGGAACTACAACTTGCCAATTTATTTCCAGGCTGTACAAGGGGTCTCCCCATCAGAGTCTGGAATTCGAACGCTACCCACGGTGCTCGCGGGCTGTAAGTTGGATTTCTTACCTCCGGATGTCCATCAACTTTTTCGCGCCAGTATACTAATCACTTTTTGGAACAGCGCTCTTCAGTTTCGTAGGCTCTGTCCTTGTGGGTAAAATTGGTTACTGGCAGCCATTCTTCTGGATTGGAAGCATCTTTTCTGTGGTCGGCGCAGGCTTGATATACACCCTGGATCTCCACTCCACAGCCGCCCATTACATCGGCTACCAAGTTGTAGTGAGTATTGGCACCGGGTTGACCATCCAAATCCCCATCATTATAGCGCAAGCAATTTCTTCACAACTCGATATGTCCGTTACCGTATCCATAGCCCTCTGTAAGTTTTCTTCGCACGTCCAGCCTTTTATTCTCTTACTCACAATAGCTTTTCAATGGGGCAATAGTTTTCCAATTCATTGGTGCCACTATCGGTGTGTCTGTCGCGACGAACATCATGGACAATGTTATAATCTCGTCACTTCCAGCCAATAATCCCAACATCACCGCCGCGAATGTCTTGGAGGCAGGTTCCTCCAGCTTGCGCGAATACTTCCCTAACCCCGACGACCTCAACATCGTTGTAAACGCATACATGGATGGACTTCGTGCTGCTTGGGTCTGGTCCATCGTCCTTGTCGGTGTTGGTCTTTTGGCTTCCTTCTTCGCTGAGTGGAAGAGTTTGCGGCCAGAGGATGTGAAGAAGAGGCTTGAAGCAAAAAAGTCAGTTTCGGAATTACCAGCTGATGCTTAACATTTTACACTAAGAATAACTTGGCAAACTGGATCAAAAACCGATTAGGCACTTGCAATGGACACGTATCTATAGAAGTATGTTCCAAACACTCATCTACTCTCTAGATATGCCTTTTTCAAGCATTGATTGAAATTCCAGCCTGATCCAAATGATACCTAGAGGCTATCATTCGTTAATGTTTAATGGCATAGGTCCTCCGGTACATGTCATCGATGTTCTCCAAGTAGTATGTCCCAGGTGCCAGGGAGGCTACATCACCAACAGGATTGTAACTCTTCCTTCCGTAGGCTTTCATTCGAAGAACGCAGGCCTTCCGCAACCTTATTAGTATAAAGTCGTAAGTAGAGTAGATCCTTGAAACTGACCTCTTCATACTCCTCAGGAGTCGAGATGTGTCGCTGCTTCAGCCGATTCATCAAATCGACTTTCTCAACCATCTTTGTGAGATCACCAGTAACCTTCAGGGTGAAGAGGGTACTAGCAGCGCCGCTTCCGTACTAACGTTTTTGTTTTAATCAATACAACATTCTAGGAGCGATTTTAAAAAGAAAATTAGTCAACCACTTACGCTAAACATGCCGATTGTTTTTCCTTCTCCAGCTGTAAGATCAATATTGCTGATTAAGCTGATGAGGGAACAGTAGAGACTGCTGGTGTACATGTTTCCACATAAGGCTGGTGCGGTGATACATGGCTCGACCCGCTTCTTGAACTGAGCCTTGGTTAGGGCCACGAGAGCTTTCTCCAGTGCTTTGTCTTTCAAGGACTCTTCATAGCCTAGCTTGCGGAGCTCGTCAGGGATCCCTTCCCAATCAGAGCCGTCGGTAGACTTCAGACAATCATTGTACTTGAGTCGGCCGTACGACTTGCTGACCAGTTTGCAGTTTGGGGTATGAAACGCCATGTAGTCAAAAAGGTCAAGGACATTCTTCGACGCACTCATTGGTCCATCAAGACTGGGCGTGCTCTTGGCGGCCTCAACACGACGGAGTAGGTCCTTGTGGCATTCATCCAGGGCGCTGAGGTAGCAGGAGATGGATTCATGGCCATTGACGATGGGGAACTCGACTTTAGGGTCAGGTTTGTAAAAGTCGTATGTGTGGGTCATGTAGACACCTCGCAAGCTTGGTTCTAGGGAAAGCAGCGCGTTCGGGCCGACAAGCATGGCGATGCAACCAGCACCACCTGTTGGGCGCGAGGAAGCCTCTTTGTAGAGAGCTATGTCCGATGTAACGACAATAGCATCTCTGCCGTCCCATGAACGAGACTCTACCCAATTGACAGCATTGAACAAAGCGTTGGTACCGCCATAGCAAGCATGGACTGTGTCAACACCTTCTAGACTTGTGTTGCCGAATGGCTCAAACAGGGTCGTGAGAACTGATTTGACAGACTTGGCTTTGTCGATAAGTGACTCGGTGCCCACCTCCAGACGTCCAATAGAGTTGGGATCGATGTTGAACTTGCGGAGCAGTGAAGAGACAGCTGTCAAGGCCAGAGAGCAGACATCTGCACGGGATCAGTTAAACGTGACTGAAATTGAGTTTGTCTGGCAAATGCAAACACTTGAAACTTACCTTCTCTATCGGTGCAATAGTTCATGTACCGAAGGCCCAGTCCAATGGTGTACTTGCCGGGGGAAACTCCTTGGTGTTTCTCAAAGAGAGATTGGTCCAGGCACTTTTCTAGTCAGCTCGGGTCGCTGACACTCGCCGAAGCTGATTGCGATATGAACTGAACGACTGTACCTGTGCCGGAACGTAGATTTCCATAGCCTTAATGCCGACATTCTCCGGATACGCCATTGTGCGGATGTTGTTGTGCAAAGGAAACAAAGTGAAGGGGCAAAGTAGCGTTTGAAATTGGGACCTGAATTGGACCCGATTTCATGCATCGGATTAACCCCATCCCGTCACCAACAAGCAGGCCCCCGCATATGCGGATCGTACGACTTCACTTATATTCCTGCAGCAGGAGTCTTAAATTTAATCCTAATCTCTCATTCTTCGCCGCCTGTGAAACCCCACCTTTCTGCTCACATCAACATCAAGATGCAAGTGCCTACTGCCATCACAGTTCTCCTTTGGGCCGCCGCATCTTATATCGTTTACGCTATTATCGCTAATTTCCTTATCTCTCGTCGCAATGCAGCCAAGGCACTGAAACTCAAGTGTGAAGAGCCTCCGTTTGAAAACAATCGCTGGCCACTCGGCATCGACAGTTTACTGCGCGCACTTGCCGCGGATAGAGCGCACCATTTCCCTGAAGATTTGATTAAGCGTTTCGAGGACCTGGGTACGAATACTTATAGGTATCAGGTTCTTGGTAAGTGCTCTTAACCGTTTCGGTACCTCTCCTTTGCCGCTTCAAATCTTCAAACATGGGTAAACTCCCTTATTGTGTACCAAGTCACTGACTCTGATTTTGAAAAGGAGCGGTAAACATTCGTACTGCAGACCCTAAAAACATCCAAGCTATTCTCGCAAATCAGTTCTCTGACTTTGGTAAGCATCATCCGCCACACCTTCCTCTTCGGCCAGACACTTACAGATCTGAGATGTGGGACCAACAAGGCGTCTGACCTTCCTCCCGATGCTGGGTAATGGCATCTTCACGGCAGATGGAGCCCATTGGAAGCACTCTCGGGTATGTTTATCCCAATCCCTTCTTTTTGAGTCTATATGTCTTTAGTCTCAACTTCTGTCTCAAAGGCTGGGATACTTGGGAGGCATGCCGCATGCACAGCTTCAACTTTTTTCTTGGATGTCATTCTGATGCCGAGACGGCGAGCAGGCTATTATACGTCCCCAGTTCACGAGAGACCAGGTCAGCGATCTAAACTTGGAAGAAACACATGTCCAGAACATGATGAGGCTGTTGGAACCCAAGATAGGAGCGGATGGCTGGATTGAGCAGATTGACCTTTTACCCTATTTCTTCCGTCTTACGATTGACTCAGCCACAGAATTCCTCTTCGGCGAATCTGTCAACAGCCAGCTCAGGCTCCTCCCTGAGGAGCAAAGTGCCAAGATAGGTAGCCCGGGGTCTTTCAACGCTGAGAGGATGATGAAGTTCGTAAAGGCCTTTGAATCCGGTCAAACGGTTCTTGCGGCGCGGACTCGTTTCATGGATTCCCCCTGGCTTTATGACTCATTAGCATTCCGCGATTCATGCAAGATTGTTCATGAGTTTGTTGATCACTTCGTGAGGCTCGCCTTGTCGAAGGATCTGCGTAAGAAGGAGCTCGAAAAGGGTAATGGTACCAAGGAGCAGTACATCTTCCTCGAGGGCCTGGCTGCTGAAACTCAAAACCCGACTGAGCTACGCCATGAACTGCTACACCTCTTGCTCGCTGGTCGCGATACAACTGCCTCGCATCTCGGCTGGGGTACGCATCTCCCTGTCCCTTATCTTCTAACTCCCTCCCAGCTCTCTCGTATTAACTTGCCTCAGTCTTCCATAACCTTTCCCGCGACCCAGCACGCTATAAGAAGCTACGTGACATTATCCTCACCGACTTCGGCACCTACGACCAGCCCAAAGAGATCACTTTCTCAAAACTCAAGGGTTGCAAGTATCTCCGATACGTCAATGACGAATCATTGCGGATCTACCCCGTCGTGCCCATAAACGCACGCTATGCAAACAAAGACACGACACTTCCCCGCGGCGGAGGTAAAGATGGAAACTCGCCGATCTTTATCCCGAAGGGTTCGTCATGCGATTTTTCTGTCCACGTTATGCATCGACGGAAGGATATCTGGGGTCCCGACGCGGACGAGTTTAAACCGGAACGGTGGGAGGGAAGGAAAGTTGGGTGGGAATATTTGCCGGTAAGTTTCTTCCTTCTTTCCTTTTTTCCCTTCCTCCTTGCTGACAGCGAAACAGTTCAACGGAGGTCCGAGAATTTGTGTCGGCCAGCAATTTGCGCTGACCGAAGCGAGTTATGTGACAGTACGGTTGTTGCAACGGTTCGATAAGATGGAGAGTTTGGAGAAAGACGCGGTTGTGGGGCACAATTTGACGTTGATCAACTGTATTGCGAACGGCGTCAAGGTTAGGCTGCATGCTGCATGAGGGTGGTAGAGGCCTACTAGTGAAAGATTAGGGTCGTCCGTTTGCTGAAAGCGAGCCGGCCCACTAGCCACTAGTTCTGTTAGATCGCGGATCGGAGATTTCTTTAACCAATAAAAGTTGTCTTGCTAGAACACAAGCTCTTACGTGCTTATATTAAGATTCCAATATAGATACGTATTCCTTATTTATTCTTTCTAATAGCTTGACTAGATTTTTTTTTTTTTTTTCCTCCTATTTTTCTATTTCTTCTTTTTACTTAGGTTTAGTTAAAAGTCATTCTAATTATTTAGTTATTCGCTACCTTATTATTATAAGAATTCTAAGAGACATAGAATAGACAAACCTCTTTATATCGGCGAGAATAAATATAGAACAATTTAATTAACTCCGAACTACTCCTACCGGCCTTTCCTTCGTCTAGCACTAGGTGCTATTACTACCCTACTTAGCAGCCCACCCGCTCTTCTCTCTCAGCCACGTCTCAAAGTCCATCATCTTGGGATGCTTCTCCCTACACGCCCCAATATCCGCGCTGTACCCCTCATCACCAAACCAGCGCACCATCGTCCCCATCTCCGCAACCATGTACATGAGCGTGCTGCCTAAGAACGAAAACGTCGTCCCAGCAGCGTACCCCGTCGCGCGCTCAAACGCATCGCTCAGCTGCCCAAATGTCAGCTCGTCACCCGCCAGCCCCACCGCCTTGCCCTTGTACTCCTCGGGTCGCGCTAGCGCTTCCGCTGCAAAATACCCTATGTCGGCCGTCGCGACCCACTGCATCGACTTGTTGGGGCCCAGTGTGTCGCGCAGCGCCGTGAGGAAGACCTTGCTGGGGAAGCCCGGCGCTAGGTTGTCCATGAAGGCGACGGGCCGCAGTATTGTCCAGCTCATGGCGCTGCCCTTGGTCGCCTCCACCAGGTGCCGCTCGATATGCAGCTTGGTCTGGAAGTGCGGGATGGGCGTCTCGTTGTCCCAGCTGCGCTCCTCGCCGCCCCGCTCCACACTGCTGTACACAAAGTACGACACGCCGGCCTTGAGCGCCTCGTCGATGAGCGCCTTGCCCTGCGCGATCTCGCCTTCGGACGTCACTCCCTTGCCGTGCGACACCTGAACCGAGTAGACGCCCCAGATGGGCTCGATGCTGGCGGCGGCCGCGGCTGAGAAGAGTGCCGGCACGTCGTCTAGGTCGCCTTGGACCAGCGTGATGGCGGCCGATTTAGCGGCTAGCCGCGCCGCGCTCGCTGACGTCGGGTTGCGCGTCACGGCGAGGATGGTGAAAAGCTTGGGGTGGTTGGCGAGCAGGGCGTCGATGACTGCACCGCCCTGTTTGCCGGTGGCACCGGTGATGAGAACGGCTTTCCTGGCGTTGTCGGTACTCATGATGGGTGATTGTATGCTGTGTCTGTGATTTGTAGGATGTTTAGGGAGCCAGCGGAGAAGAGGTTGAGGACTGATGCGGTCGGACACGGGAGCTGATGTAGTCTGGCCGGCTTCCAAGAAATAGTCCGATGCATGTGGGCGGCCGAGGACAGCTCTGTTCCGGCTTAGGTTTCGGGTCTCCGTACGGAATCCGCGGCGGAGAACCAGAGCTGCATCTGTCAGTTTAGAGACATTGGGGAACCGACAGCTACATGCCAAACAAGCAACTCTGTAGTCTGTTGGTCATCAGTCAACATCACTCTTCTACCCGGCTTCGCGCAGTAGCATTGGCCCTTCCACTACACCAGACACACGCCAATTCTTTCAAAGCACCATCATCATCGTCAGTTGCTTCACTCGTTAACTCAAAAACTCAACCACACTCTGCAAAATGACGATCCAACGTTCGACCCGCCTCAACACCGTCTACACGCTGCTCGACGGCTACGGCAGCCTATCCGTATCGACGCTGATTGCTCCCCTGGCCGCCAACTTCAAGCACAGCGTGCTCCCGGAGTCACTGGGCATGGCGACGCGCGGGCGCGAGGCCTTTGAGCAGCACGCGGCGGGCATCTTCTCCGTCTTCGAGAGCTTCGCCATGGTACCCAATGCCATCTTCGAGGACACACAAAAGAACGCCGTCATCATCAACGCCAAGATGGAGGGAGTGATGAAGGGAGGCCGGGAGTGGGCAAACGAGTGCGTCATGATTGTGCAGTTGTCCGAGGACCAGCGCGAGGTGATCGAGGTGACGGAGTTTGTCGACAGCGCCAAGGCGCTCGAGATGCGCAAGAACGTGAAGCCGCCAGGGTTTGACGACGAGTAGGTGATGGAATCAGGTAGATTGATGGAGGAAGGAACAAAGAAAGAATAAAATCAAAATCAAAGCAAAATGATCGTCCCGCCGTGCCGCTTGCCGCCCCCGCCCCGAGTCATTCCAACCCGCTCCCCGCTCTCCCCACGACTCATGCCTTCCACCAAACACTTTCTTCACTTTTCCTTCCTTCCTCTCACAAAAACTGCCACAACGCCAGCGACCCTGCAACGAGTGGGCACACAACCCGCACAAAATTGCACCTAATCCAAGAGCGACCAAACTCCTCGGCCTGGGCCAGATCAATCTTCTCGCTCTTGCCGTCGGCGCACGCCTCGATCTTATAGTTCAGCGGCTGCAGGTTGATGGCCGAGTGGATGACGACAATGAGGTGGCACAGCGACGACACGGCCAGCAAGCGCCAGTCGCCCTTGAGCCGGCCCTGCGACATGGCCCACGCCGTGAAGCCGTATCCGAAGATGCCGAACATGCTCATGGGTCGCATGAAGTTGTTGCCGATGCGGTGGAAGACGGGCCATTGCCGTCCGAGCAGCTGCGCGCGCGCCGCGTGCTCGGGCGTGCCGGGCTTGGGGAAATCGAGCAGCACCGCTGGCACGCTCATGAACGACTGCGTGATGGCGTTGCCTAGGTGCCATCGTTAGACATTGTTCCAAGGGGTGCCGGGGCTCCTCTACTAACCCAGCAGGATGAACGAGAACGTCACGCTGGTGCCGACTACAGCCTCGGGCGAGATGGGCGACATATTGACAATCTAACGTTGTTTCGTTTCAGGTGGTGACAGACAAGAGTACTCTTTCGATGACAAACAAACAGCTTCTTCCCTGGTGTGGTGCAGCAGCAGCTTGCCCTTTCATATGCGACGCTGGCGACCGGAAAGAGCTGCGTTGCACGAAAGGCATCGCGCTCCTTTCGGCGGCGACGGGTCACACCACCAGCCCTCCGGATGCGCATTTCTCTCCCCCTCAGGCGCGCCCCCCATCCATCCCGGCCGAGCAGCCACAGATACCACATCGTCCTCATCGACTGACACTCGCTCACTCCCCCACGGCCGAGCTGGCATGACCGACGGCGACGGGACCGCGAGCGGCAGTGGGCGGCGGCCTGCGGCGTTGCGGCGGTGCAAAGCGGTACGGTACCCCGATCACCAAAGTCCGGAGGCGGCGGCCCCGGGAAGAGCGGGGGAGAGCCGAAGCCACGCTAAGATCTAGTTCACGCCAACCCAATCGCGAAAACAAAAAAAATATCTCATCAATATGGGCGAGTGGGCGGGAGAGCATAGCCATCTTCATCATCCTCACAAATGGCTGATGGCTGGTGATGATGCCGTCAAGACTTGCCCAAGTCGTGCACGCACAGTGCTTTTTCCGGTCATCATGCACGCTCTCAGCAGGAGTTCCATCTTTGGCGCACGCTAGGCAAGATAATAATCTATTTGCGTGCCGGCCGAGCTGGACTGGTCGCACGAACGATGCAACCAGGAGCCTGCTGCTGGTTACCACCGTGCCAGCTAGAGACTGCTTAGTTTTACCTGGCGGCGTGCAGTGCAGCGAGTGTCCTCATACAGGTTACGGTCAATGCCTGCCAGCCAAACCGCCTGTCTTCCCCCATGTCGCAGCCTTTATCGCGACAATCTACCAAAAATTGCGCCAGCAGCCAACCCACATATCGCGTGCAGCACATCCCCGCGACGCGGCGTTCAATGCCAATGCCAATGTAAATGCCAACACCAGCTATTGCAGTCACCTACACACCTGCTTACTGCCGCCACCACTGCCCCTCCTAATGCCGTCCCCTGACGAAATTCAAAAAAGCAACGCAAAAAGGCAAAGAGAAACCTTTGCCTACTACATACACACCTCCCCTGCAACGCCTCCTGGTTTGGGGAACCTCACGTGAAGTTCGCCAGCGGCAGGCAGGGGCGGTGGAGATGATGATGTGCATCTGCATCTGCAGCCCGCGCATACATTCTGCGCCCGCATCCGCATCCGCAACGCTTGCTGCTGCACTGCACCTCTTCTAGGTTCAGATTCTCAGCCCTTTCCTTCCCGCGGAGGCTGCCAGGCAAACAGACGACACAAGCACCAAGCAAGTCAAGTCAGGCCAGGAGCTGAGAATGCTCATGCAGAATTTTAACCACAAAAGCCAAGCACCTAACATGACGATAAGCAGCCATCAAAACGTGCAATCATTTTCTTCGTACCTGCGCCACTGATTATGTTTCTGTGTGTATCAGAGTGCGCGTGCTTCAAAGCCGTCGTACAAACATCTATTACACGAGCGAGGCGCAAACGCCGCCAATCCAGAGAAATGAAACAAAAGCCAATCGGGGAATGAAGAAAATTAATTAAGATGGCATCAAAAGGAAACGACCGAATGACCCTAAACCATTTGCTGCTGCTGCTGCCGCCGCCTGAAAGCATGCCATGCTTCCTCCGTACATATGCGTCTCCGTCCACTGCACTGCAGCCTCATACCACCACATACCAAGACACATCATAACCACCCACGTCCCACACGACCATCCATGCGGCTGCAACAGCGGTTACACCCACCTACTACACTTACGCCACGGCGTACAAACCCACCTACTCACTCGCTTACACCAACCCACCTCTGCTTCATCCTCGCCGCGGCCAAAAAGTCCGCGCGCCTCTTGCGATCCTTCTCCTCGGCCTCCTTCCACAGCCGCAACGCCTCTTGCCTCCTCTCCTCGCTCCTGGGCTCAAACGCCATCTGGAACGGATCGGGCTTGATAATGAGCAAGCTATTGCTCTTGTCGAGCGGGATGTGGATCTTCTCGCCCGTGGCAGGGTCCACTTTGTGCTTGAGCGTGAAGCACCACGCCAGCGCGCCGCAGGCCACGACGAGCTCGTCTTGCGTGAGTGACTGGCCGAGGCATTGGCGCTGCCCCCACCCGAATGATGTCATGCCTTTGATGGTCGGGTACTGCGTCAGCGGCTCTTGGTACGTCGGCCACCCGGGCTGCAGCCAGCGCTCTGGCCGGAAGTTGTCCGGGTCCGGGTACTTGATCGGGTTGCGCAGGAACGCCCTGAGAGCGCTAGGGTTAGTTGATGTACGTCTTGTGTGTTTTGCCGGGTGCCTGCCTGCCGATGCCCGGCCCGTCTGCTGAGTCTTGCAGCGGTGGCGGCAGCCGACGACGAAAAAGAAAGCGCGAATAAAGGTACGTACCAGTCGAGCGGCAGGATGCGTGAGCCCTTCGGGATGAAATACCCGTTGTACACTTGGTCTTCTTCGACTTCGTGCGCGACGCCTAAGACATCGATTAGCAACGTTGTTCCCTCCAACCCCCTATGCCTCCGTTGCTGGGTAGCTATTTCTATGACTCACCAGTAGGCACGTTTGGCTTCCAGCGCATCGTCTCCTTGATGCAAGCGCGCAGGGTCGACAGCCGGGGCATGTCGTCGAGCGTCGGCAAACGGCCCTCGCACACCTCGTCGACCTCCTGCTGGATCTTGGCCATCCACTCTGGGTGATACACCATCGAGACCAGGAAGTAGTACAAAGGACCCGCAACCGTGAAGATGCCCACGAGCGCCAGCATGCCGATGACGCTGGAGGCCTCGTAGTCGCCCGACAAGCTCGACCGGCTCTCCGTCTCGAGGTACTGGCGCGTCCAGCAGGGCCTTGCCTCGCCCTTCTTCATCTTCTCGCGCACTTCCAGGAGCCGATCCATCCACCACGCCTGCTGCTCGTCGTGCCGCTTGCGCTCCGCCCGCTTCCATGGATTTAGCGGCAACGGCAGGTGCCACAGCGGCGTGATCAAGTTCGTGATGGGCCCCGCCGGCGACATCTGCGTCAGCAAGCCCCACGCGCTCTTCGTGCAGTACTCGCTCAGCGAGGGGTCGTCCCATGTTAGCTGGCACATCACTTTCGACGCCATGTCCTCGAGCAGGAAGCCAAAGTTGTCGGGCTCCTGGATCAAGCGGTACAGCCAGCGCTTCACCTCAAAGTACATGACTCCGTGGTAGTGCGCATTGGTCGCTTCGGTGAGATAGGCATGCGTCATCTTACGCTGCCGCGACCAGTACTCTGCCTTGCGTCAGTGCCTACTCTTTTATATTCTATAAAGAAGAAGGGGCATGATAATTTGACTAGAAAGCACTCACGATTTCTGCCCATCAGGGGCAGGTATTCCATAGATCCATGCGTGCTCTTCGAGTCGAACAAGCTGCGGATATTGGGCCGGTCCGAGTTGGTCTTTGCGCGCCTGACCAAGAGCTCTTCGGCAATCTTCTCATCGGAGATGACGCAGAACTTGGCGCCGAGCATCTCCGTCTTGTAGAAGGGGCCGTATTTGTCAGACCACTCCTTGAACTTGAGCCACATGAACTGAATGGGGAGGTCATGAACGCGGCCGATGAGCGGCAGTTGGGTCGGGCCCGGGGCCGCATTGGGGTCTTTCTTTGCGCGGATTGCGTTGAGAATGGACGCAGCCGTGAAGCCCACGACGGCAATGGCAAGAATGAGGTACGTGAAGAGCTGCATGATGGCGCACGATGCTCACGCGCCAAAAAGCCGTTTGACTCGAGCTGATGCTGCTAGTGGAGGTAAAAAAACGGGGAAGAGTCGGGGGGCCAGGCAAGACAAGGCAAGGAGAAAACTGACGAACAGGGTGGGAGACAATCGCATTAACTACTGAAGAAAAGCGGCAGGCTCTCGTGAAGAAGGGGGGCCCCATCTCATCATCTCAGACTGGACAGGAGCATGACAGCAGCACCGAACCCTCGTACGAAGCCATGGCAGCGTCGAGACCGCTATCCGAAGCCAGGACGGCGAGGCGGTGGCCATGGCCCCAAGGCTCGCAGTCTAGCGCTCGGCGGAAAGCAGCAGAGATCGGCGGCGCGTGAGGAGTTCCAGTGGCGCGGAGCCGGAAGCACAGCAGTGACAAGGCTGCGGCGAGCGTGGCGGCTTGGGCTGGGCAGCGTCGGACAAAGCGCGCAGGCGTATCGTGGGTGCGATGGTGGTTGTCTGCTGAGGGCGATGCTTGCAGCTCCAAATTCCCGATTTAGCCCGGGCCGGGGTCTAGCGTCGCACCGCCCCCGCCGCATCTGACATTAGCTTCTTGCCTGATCCGGCCTGGCTGCTCTGCCCATCTCCCGCTCCGCGCGCACTAAATGGTGCCAACGCTGGCTTCGTCGCATCATAGACGGCATCCACAGATAGGACCTCGAGGTGGAGACCCGCGACTGCTCTCGACTCGGATCCTCCTCGGCTTCCGGGGGGATGCCGCCGCTCGGCTGCGTGTCTGCATGCCACTCGCCCTGCTAGAAGAACCTCTTGGTCGGCCTGCTCTTGTTGCTCTTTTCCTCTGTCTTTTCCTGCACGAGTCTAGCTGGCTCCCTCTCAGTACCATTCATCAGACAGACACCATCACTCTCTCACTTTAGCAATGGAGGTCAAGCCCGTGGGATCCTATCCCGCCTCGGGCATCGATGTCCTCGTCGTCGGCACAGGGCTGGCTGGCCTGACGGTCGCCCTTGAATGCATCCGCAAAGGGCATAGCGTCCGCGTCCTCGAGAGGAACGCCGACATCAACACGGCCGGTGAGCAAACGTCCCTATGCCTATCATGGCGCACGTGTCTAACGCTCGTCAGGTGACATGTACTTCATGGGCCTCAGCGCGACGCGCTTTTTCAAGCACTGGCCCGAAATGGCCAAGGAGTACGACCAAATCTCAATTCACAATGCGTGGATGGAGACGTTCAAGCACGATGGCGAGCAGATGATTGCGCCGAAAAAGGTCGCTGAGCGCCTGCGTGCCGAAGGCCTCGATCCCGACACGCCGCCCGGTACGTTTCAGATGCGCCCGCTCGTGTACAAGATGTTCGTCAACCAGGTCGAGCAGATGGGCGTTAAAGTGAAGTTCCACCAGCGCGTCGTCGACTACTTTGAGGACGAGGAGAGCGGCCGCGCAAGTGTTGTTACGGACCGCGGCGAGCGCTACGAAGCCGACGTAGTCATCGCGGCTGATGGCGTGGGCTCCAAGTCTCAGCGCATCGTTGGCGGCCAGGTGAAGGCCATGTCGTCCGGCCGTGCCATGTGGCGCGCGGCTTTCCCTCTTGAGGAACTTAACAAGAACCCAGAGGTCAAAGAATTCTTCAAGATGATTCCCGGCGAGACGGGTCTCGAGCCTATCGTGCGCACATTCCTGGGGCCCGGAACGTACGCGCTCACGCTGACACGACCGGACACGATGATCTGGATCATGAACCACGACGTGAGTATTACCCGGCTTGTCCAAGGCAGTGATTGGCTAACGGCAGCGGGCAGGTCACTGGCACGGAAAAGGAGAGCTGGAGCAACACGGTTGAGGCCGACGAGGTGCTCAAGGGCATGGACGAGGTGCCGGGACCCAAGAAGTGGGCGCCCATTTTCAAAGACCTGGTGCGCTTGACACCACCCAAGACGATCATTAACTTTGAGCTGCTGTGGCGCAACCCGCAGCCGAGTTGGACTTCGCCGGGCGCACGCATCATCCAGATCGGCGATGCGGCGCACAGCTTCCTGCCCGCTTCAGGCAACGGCGCGACACAAGCCATTGAGGATGCCGTGACTGTGGCGTCGTGCCTGCATCTGGCTGGGTCGCGCGAGGGCGTGCCCGAGGCCGTACGCGCTCACGCTCGCATTCGCTTCACACGCAACGCCTGCGCCCAGAAGCTTGGCTTCTCCAACGCCGAGCTGCTCCAGGACACGGATTGGAGCAAGGTCAAAATCGAGCCCCGTCGCGCCGCACCCAAGATGCCCCGCTGGGTCTTTGACCACGACCCCGAGGCCTATGCGCACGCCAACTACAAGGCTGTCGTCGACGGCATGAAGCGCGGCATCCGTTTCGATGAGGATGAGAACATTCCGCCCAACTTCCCGCCTGGGTACCGCTACGAGCCGTGGAACATTGAGACCATCATGAGCGATATGCGCGTTGGGAAGCCAATTGACCTGGGGCCCGGCAACTGGGATTAGACTGGTTTAGCGATGGGCGCGCCTTGCTTTTTCCATTGCAGCAACAACAATGTACTACCCAGGTACGCGTACTCTGCTGATGGTCAATCTTGCAATAAAGTCGTTTTTTAGGTGCAACTATCGCCCGAGAGTCGACGTGATGTGAACCGCCGGGCGATCAGCAAGTCAGCAGCCATCCATTTGTAGCATGCCACGCGGCGCCCCACCCCCGGCTGCGCCTCGAGTTGCCCAACGCCACGGATGTGGGGGTGGCGAGACGCATGCACGACGTCTTAACAGGAGCCAGTAATAGTATCCCGGAGAAATATCCGTCTACAGAGCGGATCGCAAACCCCACCACGACAGAACGAGGAACCTTGCGGATGGAAGAATGGAAGGGCTGAAGTTGAATGGTGAGGAGGAAAGGAGAGAGAGAGAGAGAGTGTGTGTGAAAGAGCGAGGGAATCTAGGTAGGTACTTACCTAGGTAAAGGCCGGAGCGGAGTCGATTGAGCCGAGTGGATGTCGGAAGCGGATATCCTTGGTGTCCGAGGAGGAGGAGTAGGAAAGAGGGACGCGCCTTCCTCCCCACCACTACCGACGCACCCAGCGAGGTAGGCAGGCGCCTCCCGCCTCCCCGTCTCGCGTGGTCCCAACGCGCTCCTTGCATCTCACTCTGCGGCGGTGCGAACTCACTCCCGTCACATATCCGCCCTGGAAGACGCTCAACGACATGCTCCCTATCGCCCTCAGATCTCGGTTCGCCTCACTTATGTCGGTTCGGGTCCCAATGGGCCGCCGGTGATTTCAAGGTGCTGCTCGAGCAGGGCGACAAGGGCGGATATATCGGAGACTGGTGGTTCTGCGACGGTGGCGTGGTCGACCGGGGTGTCATGGCGCTGCGGGACGGGTGCCGGGACGGGAGCGTGTGCGTGGCGGGTCTGAGCGTGCATGCATGGGAGGGACGTCCGTTGAGTGGTCGTTGGAGATGAAGCTCGTGTTGAAAGGCCCACCAGTTCGAGAGGAAGTAGAGCTTTCCCTTGGTCGGGGATTTCGAGTAGCCGGATATGCGATGAGGGTTGGGCTTTGCACATATGATCCCCCCCGTCCGTCCTTCCGCAGCTTCTCGTCCAATTCCCCACAACCACTCCCTCGGCGCCCTGCATATGCGCAGCGGTGTGTGGTGGCGCGATCGACGACAGTCTTGCCACAAGCACAGAGGGTCATGACGCCAACGCCGCCTTGGGTTCGGATGTAGCTCCGAGATATCGCATCGAACCAGTGTCAGTGTAGTGCCGATGATGCGGTGTGCTGGCGGCACGATTATCCCTTGGGTCCATTGGGGCCGTCGCACCTATAAATTAGGTAGGTAGGTAAGAGACGGGTAGGTGCACACAGGCAGGCAGGAAGGCAGGAAGGCAGCCAGTCGTTCCTCGTTCTTCCACTCGTTCTTCCCTCTTTCCTCTTTCAACATGGCTGCCTATCTTGTCTTCTTCGTTCCCGCCAACCCCGGCTCCATCGCACACTACCACGCCTTTCTCGCCCTGCTCGCTGCGAAGCTGAGCCTGCAATCCACCGCTTGCGCGTCGCGCTTCCATGTCGCCGCACGCAGCCTTCGTGGCTTCGACGACGGCGACAGTCAATCACCCATCTCCCTGGCTGAGCAGATCGATTGCACGCGCGCCGCACTCGAAACGTGTGTTGCAGAGCTGAGTGAGGCGACAGGAGCGGAGCCCTTGCGCGTCATTGTCGTCGGCCATGGCGTGGGTGCGTACATCGCTTTGGCTGTCGTCGACGAGTGGCGCCGATCTGCGGTGAGCTTGAGCCCACGCTTGGAGATTGCAGGCGCTGTGGGCTTGTTTCCTGCGACAAAGCCTGCGACCTTGGGCGTGAGGTTGGGTGAAGCAGCCGTAAGTCAATTTACTTTCTTTCTTTCTTCCTATGAGTGCGTGTTTGGTTCATTGACGCCGTGCGTGCCCATGCAGACAATGACAGCAACGCGTCTCGCTCCCATCATCCACTTCGCCGTCCACCTCATCGCGCGTATCGTGCCGCCCATAGCACTGGCCATGCTCTTGCGCCGTACCCTAGGTCTCGACCCGGCCGCTGCCGTCACGACCGCACGCGCACCGTCGGCTGTCTGCCAGGCTTTATCACTCGCGCGTGACGAGCGTGTCGCCATGGCCGACGGCCGGTTCGACAAACTCATACACGCCGCTGCTGCCTTACCCCGCACCTTCCTACACTTCGGCCATAACGCCGGAGACCCTACGCTCGACGACAAGGGCCAAGCTAAGGGCGAGAAGCGGCCGCGCCCCATCGAGACATCGGCGTTGTCTGACTGCTTTTACACCGGTGAGTGGGCTTTTTGCATGTTACTGTTGCTACTACGTTATTCTCCTTGCAAGTTCGCTATTTCTCCCACGGCATTCCGCATGATAAGTTCCTTCTGCTAATGATGACTAGGTCAGCAAGACAGCGCGGCGGCGGCGGCACTGGTGCACGAGCGCGTGATGGAGATTGTGCGCATGGATGTGGAGGCGCGGGTGTGATGGGACCAGCCGGAATGTATGAAGAATGGAAGGATAGAGCGGCAACTAGAGGGATGAAGATTGTCGGCATAGAGTATAAACGGAGGAGGCGTTTCAGACGTAATATGATCTCGCGGGCTTGACGGCGCGACATCCGCCCGAGATCCGTGACCGACGTACGAGAGCATCGACTTCAGCAGCACCCCACCTTCTGCTGCTTCGTTAATCTTTGAGCACGCCATCCGCGGCGACATGACGATAACATGGCACCAGGAAGCGCGATACCCGCGACCAGCGCTTCTATAAAGCCAAGCCAAGCCTCTCCTCCATCTTCACAAGCGCTCCTCCACAATGGCCGCCCCCAACATCATCTTCATCATGGCCGACGACCACGCGGCCAAGGCCATCTCGGCCTACGGCGCGGGGCTAAACCAGACACGGAACCTGGACCGGCTGGCGGCGGACGGGCTGCGCTTCAACCACTGCTACGTCACCAACTCCATCTGCACGCCGTCGCGGGCGGCCATCCTGACGGGCACGCACAACCACGTGAACGGCGTGCGGACGCTCGCGTCGGCGATTGACAACCGCCTGCCGAACGTGGCCAAGGCGCTGCGCGCGAGCGGGTACCAGACGGCCATGGTGGGGAAGTGGCATTTGGGGGAGGGGCAAGCGCACGAGCCCACGGGCTTCGACTACTGGAGCGTCGTGCCGGGGCAGGGCGTGTACTTTGATCCGGTGTTTTTGGAGAAGGGGGGGAAGACGGAGACGGTGCCGGGGTATGCGACGGATGTCATTACGGCGAAGAGCTTGGACTGGATCAAGCGCCGGGATCAAGAGAAGCCCTTCTTCCTCATGTGCCACCACAAGGCGCCGCACCGGTCGTGGGAATGCGCGCCCCGGCACCGGGAGATGTACCAGGAGGACGTGCGCCTCCCGGACACCTTCACAGACGACTACAAGCACCGAGCCATGGCCGCCAAGGTGGCCAAGATGCGCGTGGCCGAGGACCTGACGTACGGCGACCTGGGGCTCGCGCAGCCCGAGGGCGGCGCGGATGAGGTCGGCGAACTCCTGTTTTCCGGGCTGACGGAGCGCAAGATCCCGGCGCCGGCGACGGACGAGGCCGTGCAGGGCATGCGGGCGCTGGTGGACCGCGAAACGGGCGAGACGTTCAAGTTCGGCACGACGGCGCAGCTGGCCGAGTTCAAGTTCCAGCGGTACATCAAGCGGTACATCCGCACCATCCAAGCCATCGACGACAGCGTCGGCGAGATCCTCGACTTCCTGGACGCGGACCCGGACTTGGCGAAGAACACGCTGGTGATGTACACGTCGGACCAGGGCTTCTTCCTGGGCGAGCACGGCTGGTTCGACAAGCGCTTCATGTACGAAGAGTCGTTCCAGATGCCGCTGCTGGCGCGGTGGCCGGGCGTCATCCCTCCGTCCAGCATCAGCGACGCGATTGTGTCGAACGTCGACTTTGCCCCCACGTTCCTCGACCTCGCGGGCGCCGTCGTGCCGAGCTACATGCAGGGCTTTTCCATCAAGGACGTGTTGGCGAGCGGGGGCAAGGAGCCCGCCGGCTGGCAGCAGGTCGCGTACCATCGGTACTGGATGCACAACGACGAGATCCACGGCGCGTACGCGCACTACGGCGTGCGGGACCGGCGGTGGAAGATCATCTACTGGTATAATGAAGGGCTTGGGATCGAGGGGACGGGCGAGGGCGGCCAGCCGCCCGAGTGGGAACTCTTTGACTGCGAGGAGGATCCGTTGGAGCTGTTTAATGTCTATGGCGAGGAGGGGTATAAGGACGTGGTGGAGAGGATGAAGGGGCTGTTGGAGGAGAAGATGGCCGAGATTGGGGACGAGCCTGTGCATTAGGTGAGTGTTGTGAGTGTGTGTAGAGAGAAAAATAAATACGCAGTAGAGCATCAGTAACGAACGCTTGCAGCCGCCATGTTAGAATGCGCTTTGTGTCTCTCTGTAAGAAAGCGGTGTCGAATCGTCACTTCATACCTCCCTCACAAGAGGATCCCAATCTCCGGCTCCCCGTCATCCAACCGATCATACTCGCTGACGAAGCCCTCTCCATCGCCGCCCCACCGCCCCATGCGGCATCCCTCATCCTCATCCCCAGCCTCAGCACTCCCACTCCCAGCCCCAGCCCCAAACACCTCGACCTGCGGCTCCGCCTCGCCATCCGCCTCATCATCAAGCGCGTCGTAATCCACGACCACGAGCTCCTCTCTTCCAATCCCGTTTACACTCCCACTCATACATCCGTCCCCAACCCCACTACCAAGACACCCACCCGCCCACGCCGCATTCGGACCCTTCCCCACGCCGACCCCAACACCAACACCCCGCCGCCTAACAGCACAATTCAGCACCGCCGCCCTCCTAAGCGGTGCCTCCACTGCACTCACTCCACTCACTCCACTCACACCAGCACACCCCTCACCCCAAACGCCTTCAGCACCAACGGCAACACCCCCAGCACCCCACACCTGCTGCTGCCCCTGCTGCTGTCTCTGCTGATGCTGCTGCCGCCCCAACCGCCGCACCTCGCGTCCCCAGCCGCCGCCGCCGCTAATATGCGTCGCGGGCTGGGCGTACGGCCGCGACAGCCGCGACGTGATGAGCGTGTGGTGCAGGCGGCGTTTCTTGGGGATTTGGTGCGCTGGTGGTGGTGGTGGTGTTGCGGCGTTCAAGCTGCTGGCGGCGCTGTTGGTGGTGCTACTGCCGGTGGTGCTGGTGGTGACGAGGCTGCGCTTGCGCTTGCGTGCGTTTGGTGCGGGGGTTGGGGTTGTGTGTAAGGGTGTGTGCGGGGTAGGGGTATGGACTTGAACTGCGTGCGTGGGCATGGCGGGCGTGGGGTGGGTGCTAGTGCTGGGGTATGGATTGGTGGTGTTAACGTCGAAGTATTCTTGGACGTAGGCGCCGGGTCTCGTTGCCATGGTGCCATGGAAGGGCAGGCCGAACGCACACGCCGTAGCCGTGGCAGTGACGCTGTCGACCGGCGGCGGGTGGATGAAGGCGAACGAGAACGGCGCAAAGAGGTCTGCGGCCGCGGCCACGGGGCAGAAATCGTCGCTCAGGCCCATTATTGCTTGTTGTTGTTGTCGTTGTTGTGGTTGTTACGCGGCGGGCGGGATCGTGGGCTTCGCTCATATGCTGTTAGAGCTTGCTTGCTTGCTTGCTGCTGAGCCGGCTGCCGTCGCTGGGACGTGTGTTTGGCGGAGTGCTGTCTGTGCCACTCTACGGCGGACGCGCGCATGGATTGCCGTGTCGTGCCGTGCCGCACCTGGCTCGCAGAACTCGGCCAGGAACGTCGCGGTGCAGCTCGGGACGTGGCAGAGCGGGACGGGGCGGGACGGGACGAGCCGGTTGTGCGAGCGGGGGTGGTGCAGGTGTATGGGATGCGTATGTAGGTCAGGGCCGGGGAGCCGTGCAGTGCAATGCAGCGCTCAAGGCTCACGCTCGAGCAAAGGCTGCGGCAGCGGGAGCGGGCGTGTGGGGTGTTGCATTCTCTTCTTTGCAGCGCAATGGAAAGGTCGTTTGGGGGGGCGGAGCTGGAGTTGAAATTGAGCGGAAGAAAAGGGAATCGGGGTGATAAGACGGGCGACGACGAGGCGATGGCTCCAGCGATCGAAGCTACAAGCAATCGAATGCGCCCTCTCACCCACCCATCTCCACGGTTGCCTCGTCACGAGCTCTTTGCGGAGAACCCTGTCGGCCTCTTGCGCCCCCGCCCCTCATCGTTAATCAACATCGTATCTGCACTTGCACCACGGCTCCGCATTGGCACCACTCGGCTCTGTCAGATGGACGTGGTGCGTTGGTCTTTTTAGTCAGCTCAGCTCCTGTACCCTCCTCTTTTCAGACAAACCCGCGTTCGGAATTCAGCAGCTTCAGTCACCATCTCCTCACGTCCAACGAACATGACGGTAAAATAGAAAAAATAACAACACTCACCTAAGAATACCGCGCAATTCCACCAATCAAAGCCTGCATTAAAAACTCATATCTCTCTGCATATCATCATCATCTCACGCCAGCATCTAGCTCAGCGAGGACGTGAATGGCAACTGAGGCGTGAAGCGTGAGGTGTAGCTGCTGCTGCTGACGCCCGCTGATCTGAGCTCCCTGCACGTCAGCGCCGCGGTACAAGTCCATCGCCGGGGCATGTGCCGCTTTGGTTCGGCGTCTGTCTTCTGTTCGAGCCGATAGGGCGACTCACATCACGACGTGCGCACTCGCGCCGTCGTCTGGATCCACGCAGGACAGATGGACTGTGGCGAGAGTGCGTGCTGCGGCGACCTTGTTACAGTAGCCATGCCTGCTGTTTGTTCCAAGATACTCTTATACATACATACATACAATATCGACCGACATTCCCTCTTTTACAAACTCTTCTGCTCTGTTCTATCTCCCGATATCATGCGAAGAGGACAATGAAGAAAGAGCCCCGCTCTCTCTTTTTGTGCCCGCCGTAACGCCTTCCGTGGAAATTCTACCGGGCTAGGTTATGCGTTATGTACAGTACATCAATGAAGTGGTTTGGTGAAATCATAGCTGCTCGTCCTTGCGCAGGAAGTAGCGGTCTTCGACCTTGCGCATGAGCTTGTTGGTCTGCTCGGCCAAACTGAGGGTGAGGATCTGCAAAGGGACATGTCAGCGCCTGTGTAAGCCAACAGAAAAGTGCGAACTTACGGTGTGCGGCAAGATGCGGGCCAGGTGGGCGAAGAAGCCCTTGTAGACGGCGAGCAGGCCCTCGGTCTTGACGGTGCGGAAGAGGCAGTCAAACGCGCCGTTATACAGATTGCCGGTCTGGTTGTACATGCGACTCATGACGGTGTCGGGAGGATGCATGACGCAGCAAACGACGAAACCCGAGGCGGTGCTGCTGGCAAGGTGCAAGGCAGGGCCCTCCTCCATGCCGAGGTGACGGACAAGACGGCGCTTAGCGAAGAAGTAGGTGGGAAGCTGGACGGAGCTGCCGAAGCCGGTGCGCACCATGGCGGGTCCCACTCCGCGGTAAAGACCCTTGATTCCCTCATGGCCGTAGATCTGGCGCATGCCGTCCCAAGCGCTCTTGTAGTGGTGCTGCGTGCCGACGGGCAGGAAGGGCGAGAAGGACTGCAGCCGCGTCTTCACCAGGAAGAATGGCGAACCTGCCGCCGCGCCCATGATGCCCGACGCCGCGCCCGAGAAGATGTTGATGCCGAACGACTGTACATTGGCGTTGTGGTACAAAGTTTCGGTCAGCGTACCGCGGATCGGCTCGTAGAAGCCCAGGCGGCACCCGTTGAGCACCATTTGGTAGATGTACTGCGCGCGCGATTCACTAACGGTCAACCAGTGTTGGGTGCGCGCGTGGTGCTCTGCTTACGGCGCAATTGATTCCGCGGAACAGGCCACTGGGGCCCTCATTCTTCAGGATGGTCGTGATGCCGTGAATCACGCCACGGTACATTCTGGGCGCATCTTTGCGCGCCTGCAGCTCGCCCTGCAGCTGTAACCTGCGTCGTCGTCCGAGTCAGCGCCGCGCGGCAGGGCAAAGGACTATAGGTAGAGAGGCGCACCGGATCTTGACCGTCTCGAAGCTGTGAGTGACGGTGACGGCACCGCAGGCCGCGATACCGCCGGCTATGAATGACCTGGGCGTCGAGGGTTAACGGCGACGTCGCAATGGCCGGGGGATTGGCGCATACCCAAGGGTCGTCGACATGGCTCTTCCCGCGGCGCCGAGATCGGAGAAGGTGAGACGGGACGCGTCAAGCAGCTTCCGGCGGGGATTTTGGGGGCGCTGAGCCTCGGATAGGTTGAAAATGGGGGGACAAGGAGTGAAAGGGAAGAAAATGGAGGAGGTGGTGAGAGGAGTTTGGGTGGACGACGGAATTTTGGGCGGCTGAGGATGACGACGAGCCGGTGCGTAATCGGAGGCGGGACGCTCGGGGCTCGATGATCTGCGCAACGCTCATCGTTGCCGCCAACCGCAGCTTTGATCATTCCCGTCCGTCACGCACGACCATGGCTGCAGGCGCAACCCCCAATACCACCACTCCCGCTGCCGGCCCTCCGCCTACGCAAAAGGTCAGCGATGTCGTCGCGACCTTCCGACCCACGCGCTGCTTCCGCGCCGAGAGCAGCAAGACGCACGTCACGTCGATCGACTTTGACGACTCGGGCGAGCTGGCCATTGTAGCCCGCGACGACGACACGCTGCAAATCTACAACTGCAAGGAGGGCAAGCACGCAAAGGAGCTCAAGAGTCAGAAGTACGGCGTCCACCTGGCCCGCTTCACCCATCACGCCCAGAGCATCGTCTACGCCAGCACAAAGGTCGACGACGGCATCCGCTACCTCTCGACCCACGACAACTCGTACATTCGCTACTTCAAGGGCCACACCGATACCGTCACCTGCCTGGCCGTCAATCCCTCCAACGACACCTTCATCTCGTGCAGCGCCGACAACACGGTGCGCCTTTGGGCCCTCAACTCGCCCAACGTCCAGGGCCTGCTGAAGCTACACGCGCCCTACCTGGCCGCCTACGACCCTTCAGCCAGCGTCATCGCCATCGCCTCGCCGCCCACCCAGAGCATCCTGCTGTACGACGTGCGCAACTTCGACAAGCCGCCCTTTGCAACCTTCGACCTGCACGACGTCGAGCAGCGCTACACGCCCGGCGCCGCCGGCCGCAACTGGGCCAAGCTCGAGTTCAGCAATGACGGCCGTAGTCTTCTGCTCGGAACCACGGGCTTTGGGCATTATATTCTCGACGCCTTTGACGGCACCCTCCGCCACTTTTGCGTCCGCGATTCAGGGCCCACCGGACGGCGCGCCGCGGGCGAATATCCCGCTCCTGGCACCGTCGCCAGCCAGGGTGACATGTGTCTCTCGCCCGACGGGCAGTACCTGATTGGCGGCTCGGGCAACAATGGTCTGTTGGTGTGGGATATTCAAACCAAAGAGGGGGGGGACAAGACGTTGAAGCCAATGACGGACCTGCCGGGCCCGAGCAGCGGCGCGGTGGTGGGGTACAACCAGCGGATGAACCTGCTGTGCTCGGCGGACAAGGACTTGTTGGTTTGGCTTCCGGACCCGGACGTCGGGCCGTGAGGGAGAGGAGAGAAGAGAAGCGGGCAGAGAGGAGGATTTCAGCATTGCAGGCGCACGGAAAGGAACGGGAAGGGAATGAAACAGGTGGAAATCAAAATACCCAGTTAAATGTAGCAAAAGGAAGAAAATGTAGTCAAAAGCAATGTAACCTACTGTACTATACCTAGCCATGCAAGGATCCGGGTAGTCTTCCCGCGGAAGCGTGCAATGGAGGATGCTCACCGCCCGGCGCCGCGCTCCGCTCCGCCCCCGCCCACGTCAACCCACATGGGCGCGGGCATCCCGCCCAGCACTCCCGCACCCGCACCCGCACACGACACCACGCACGATGAGCAGCGCACCACAAGCGCACAAGCCGGGCACCGACGCCGCCGCCATGACCGCCCAGCAGCAGCAGCAAGCAACAGCACAAGCCCAGCAGCAGGCAGCGGCGGCCGCGCAGCTCCAGGCGCAGCAGCGCTCGTCGCTCACGACGGGCCTGCGGTATCCGTCCAACCGCAAGACCATCTACGACCGCAATTTGGGGCGCAGCAAGAACGCCGAGCTGAGCCGCGCGGCTTTTGCCTATTTGTTTGTCGAGATGATTGCGTATGCGCAGAGGAGGGTTACGGGGATTGCCGACCTGGAGAAACGGTGTGTTTCCCCCACGCAAATGGATACAAGTGGGGGCGTGTTTGAGGGGAGGACGCCGGTTATTGCGGGATTGACCATGTACTGATACTCACGGGTGCTGGCAGACTAAACACCCAAGGCTACCCCCTCGGGCTGAAGCTACTCGACCTCCTCTCGACGCGCTCGCCCTCCAGCGCCCTCGCGACGCTGCCCAACCCCACACGGCCGACGCGCATCCTACCCCTCCTGCAATTCATCACGACGACGCTCTGGAAGCACCTATTCAACCGGCCGGCAGACGCGCTCGAGAAGTCCACCGCCAGCGACACAGACTACATGATCACGGACAACGCGCCGCTGGTGGTCGAGTACGTCAGCACACCGCGCGAGATGGCGTCGCTGAACGTGGCGGCGTTTGTGGCGGGCGTGGTCGAGGGCGTGTGCGATGGCGCGGGCTTCAGCACCAAGGGCGTGACGGCGCATTGGGCGGACGACAGCCAGGGCGCGGCGGCGCAGGCGGCGGCGGTCGCTGCGGCCGGAGGCGTGCAGGGCCCTGAGGCCCCCAGGGAGATGTGGCCGTGCAAGACGATTTTCTTGATCAAGTTCGATGAGAGGGTCATTGAGAGGGAGAATATCCTGGATAGTGGGAGGTGATGATGAGGTGGCCGTGGACGTGATGAGATGGATAGTGGAAATGGGAGGGCAACAGAAAGAGGCGACGATCTGGGAGGAAAGACAAAGGCAAAGGCGCTTGTAAGAGCTCTCGGTGTGTGTGTGCGTATATGTGTTGGGCGCGGCGTTTTTTCTTGCTGGCGGTGTTCAAAGTTCAAAGTTCAAAGACAAAGACGGGCTACGGCCTCCTGACTGTACCTGATGGGTCTAGATCTGGCATGGGTGCGGGCTGTTCAGATGGCGCTTCAGAATTGGGATAGGCGTGGTTAATGAGAAAGATGACTTTTCTGGCTGGTCCTGCTCTGGGGTCCTCATGGTTTGTTTGGACGCGGTGCCTCTCTGGTGGAGTTTGGTGGTTGTGTACGGGCGTGTGTGGAATCTGTGTGGAGGCTAGAGCGCTGGTCAAAGGTATTTTGAGCGTATGATCACGGTTTACTACACGCTAATGCCTTATAGATGCCATTGACGTCCCCATCCCGCATTTTCGGAGAACTACCCGGAACAGTCGCACCGTCAACATAACCGTGTCTTGGGGTTGGAATTTTGGAATCCGACTGCGCTGTCTTATCCACCAGGTATACATAACACAGCAAACCCAACTGTCTCTCGCAACCCACACCCTACTGCGCCGGCGCCCTCGCCGCCCTCGCCGCCCTCGCGACCTCCTCATCATGCGCCGAAACCTCAATCTCAACATGCATATCCCTATCCCCCAACCTGGGCACCTCAACACACGTCCACAGCGGCTGGTGTCCAGGCATCCACTTCTTGAAGTTGCGCAACATGGCGCTCAGCGCCTCGTCGTCAAGGGAAAGGTGGTACGAGTTGACGCGGAAGACCTGGGACCATCCTTTTCCGCCCGCCGTCGTGAGTGCGAGGTCCACGTTCGCGAAGGCCTGGTCGATCTCCGCGTTGATCTCGGAATGGATCTTCCCGCTTTGGGGCTCCCAGCCGCCTGGGAAGTGGATGTGTTAGTTTGGATGTTGGTTTGGTTTTGGCTTTGACTTAACTACCTTGGCCGGCACACTCGATGCGGTCGCCGACGCGCACGGCTTGGCTGTACCAGAAGTCTTTGCGTGATTGCTCGCCGCGTCCGGGGTAGCTGTAGTACTGGAGGTGGGCCATGATGGTGAAGTTGAAACGTTTGATAGGGAAAGCTGTGTGATTGCTGTTAGAGCTGGTATGAAAACTTATATCAAGAGACTCAGGCCAAGGTTAATGTTGATATCCACGTAGTATATACCCTTATTACAAATACCCAAGTAGTATATGACCTTGTTACAAATACTTTGGGGAGGAATATATATTCCTAAGCGCTAGACCGCATATGGTTAAGCATCCGCTCCGGCATACAGGCCACATTTCTGCAATCGATGACGTTCAAACTCAACACGACCACCATGCCTCAAGCACAGCGCCCAATCGACACCGGCGTCGGAGAGAAGCCCGCGAAACGGAAATACACCTCGAAAGCATGTGAGGCGTGTCGACGTCGTCGCGCCAAGGTATCGAACTTGCTACGATCCTGTCTACCACCGCGACCTTAATCGCAAATGCCTTGTAGAAATGCTGATGTTCAAAGTGTGATGGCCAAAAACCATCATGCTCGCGCTGTCTCGACCGTGCCATCGAGTGCCGTTTCAGCGCCGAGGAAGACAAGCGGCGTCCTGCGCCGCAGTCTTACGTTCGGCTCTTACGAACTCGCATAACCATCCTGGAGCGTATACTGCGGTCACATGGCATCGATGTGGATGCTTCAGTGGCCCGATGCATGCTAGACGATAGACGTCCGGAAGCAGTGGCTCCGGTAACTCCTCAGGACGCTCCACATCAAAGCAAAGAGGCTAGCATCAGCTCTGAGCATTTCGAAGAGCTATGCGTGGCCTATGAGCGCTCTTTGACTTTGGATGAGTCTGTGACGTTCGACCAGGATGGCGAGATGCATTATTTTGGGCCTAGTAGTGGACGCCTTGAATTCCAGCTTTCCGAGGGTAAAATACGAGATTCGCAATTGCTGAAATAAACTAACTATAACATGCCAGCCCCTAAGCCCCTGGAGCCGCATATCCCACTCAAACGAGTTTTACCCTTGTCGGAAGAAGATGACGAAGTACCTTACGAGCTGAAATCTCATTTAGTCGACCTGTTCTTCTACTGGCAACAGCCATGGTGCCAAGTTGTTGACGAAAAGCTTTATAGAGAAAGCGAGATGAACAGTGGTCGATATTACAGCCCCCTGCTTCTTAACTGTATCCTCGCCGTAGGGTCTCGTTTTTCCGACAGGCCCGAAGTACGCTTGGACGTGAACGATCCCAACACCGCTGGTCGGTGTTTCGTAGAAAAAGCAGAGCTTCAGCTTCTTTCTGACCTCAAATGGCCCAGCGTTACGACCATCCAGTCATTGTCTCTCCTCAATACTATTTATGTTGTATGTATGACAGTGGGCTCCCTGTATGCGAATTGCATTCTAACTGCTCAGGCTATCGGAGCGGATGCAGCCGGCTGGCTTCATCAAGGAATGGCTAATCGACTAGCGCTAGATATGGGACTGAATCTAGATATGGCTTCACTGACCGGCTCGAATACTATGCCATCAGACGAAGCTGAGTTAAGAAGACAGATTTATTGGGCGCTTTATTGTGATGACAAGCTATCTGCAAGCTACACGGGACGGGTCTGCACTATGTTGGTAAGAACCAGATTCAATAGTCTCTTCTGCTGTTCACTGCTTCCAGAGCTGATCAAGTTCTGTGTTCAGGACAACCAAGGTGTAGTCAACTTGCCATCGGGCTTCGTCTCACCCGAAACCGGAGCAGCAACTTCCAAGGTAGCCATCGCCGGCATGTCCAGTACTGATGCAGCACTGCTGCACTGTGCCCTAATAAAACTAAGCCACATCTCCGAAAACATGTTCCTCGCATTGTAAGCACAACTCCCCCAACCAACGTAACTACCACTAAAACCCCATCAGATACGCGCCCAAGCCCTCTCTGCAGGCATCCCAACGAACTTCCTTCCTCACATCCTGCATCCTCGAACTCAAAACCTGGGTGCACGACCTCCCATCAGCTCTACGCATCGACAAGCCCAGTGGCGGCCTGCAAGCCTCTCCGCAAACCTACACTCTCCACATGACGTACCACACGACCTTCATCCTGCTTCTCAAACCCTTCCTCGTCAAGAAATCGCCACTAAAACCCCAACCCCCGGCAACCAGCAGCAGCGCCTCTCTCAACGGCATAAAAGCGAGAGAAATGTGCCTCGATGCCGCCGAGCGCATCTGCCTCGTCGCTAAAAAGTACCGTCAAGCATTCGGCAGCTTCCGCAAGAGCCCCGTCTCTGCGACGCATTGCACGCTGTGGGCTGCGCTGGTGCTGATTCAGATGGGTAGCAGTGGTGCTGGGAGTGGAGGTGTTGGCGGTGATGCAGGCTTGAGCGTAAGGAACATTCACAATATTGAGCTGTGTCTGCAGATTTTGGAAGAGCTGGCTGTCTCGTGGGATATTGCGCGAAGGATCTGCCGGAACCTTCAGGAGCTGTATCGGAAGCTGAGGGCTGGCGATGATGCCGCGACTGAGATGGCTGAGCTCTCTGCGCCGCAGGGTGCGACTGGCGATCGTGGTGGCCTGCAAGACTTGTCTCCGCATCTACCCGACGATGGTATCGGCTCTGTACACGCTCTGGTTGGCGATGGTGGAGTAGGCGACCTGGGAGCTAATGTCTCGCTGGACGACGCGTTCTGGGCAGAAATCGGACTGGATTTACCGGGCGACTATCATGGATTCAACATGTCGAGAGCCTAAGTTGATGTCGCAGTATGAATTCTGCAGCAACAACCTATTATCACCTTGGATGTTCGTTTGCCAGCTACTAATAGACCTAGGAGAAATAAACTCGGTATACTCCCAGGAGCCTTAAAAGGTGCTAGGCAGTCCAATCTCATCCAGCTCATTTCCCCAGATATTTGGGTCCCCGGTGCTTTGAATGGAATTAAAAGGCTGGATATTGGACTGCGACTCAGATAGCCAGTCCGAAAGATTCGAGATGACTCCCGACTCGAGCATCGAGTGCATTTGATCCTCTTGGTATAGATCTATCCTCTCGAACGTAATGTCACTGCGAATACCGTTAGCAACTTGACAAACAAGATGTAGCACACGGGTGTTTAGGTACTTAAGCCAGGGGAATATTTCCGTAAAGTCACCTCCTAGTCCTACATCCTCGCTGCCCGAGCAAAGAGCACCTTTGGCGACTTTCATAATCTCTAAACTCAAAGCTTTGCCGGTCGTTGGGCCAACATGCGCCATTTTGTCTAGGCACTGGATGCCGCTCTCGACCACTTCGAACGTGGCCTTCGCACGGTCAGGTAATGTTTTGGGGTCTAGGACATCGTAGAGCAGTGTAACGCAGGCGGAGATGAGGTAGAATGCAACTCCACCGTCTTGGATGATACCTGGGGCTCGCTTATGGCAAGCTTCCGAGACCAACTTGACAAGACTTGTTGCGGAACTGCACGCAGTGTCGATAGATTTTTGCAATGCGGCAGTTTTATGAGGGTCGTCGTCGTAGCCAAATACGGCAGCAGAGATGAGGGCAGGACGGTGGATAAGGACGCGGGTCAGGTAGAACTCGATCCCCAGATAAAGGCGCTGGATCTCTTGCCAACTCTCACCAAGCGGAGCCTCACTGTCTTGGAAGCTCAGATACCGTGGGAGAGTCACGACTAATGATTCGAGAAGCTCATCGTAGTAAGCAACTGGTTGTCCTGACTGCTTCTCGCCCATCGGATAAATTCCGTTCAGGACTTTGTCGACGATCTTTCCAATTTCGGCCGATGCTCTTGTATATGCATTGAAAACCAAAGGCCGCAGCCATACAGGACATTCCCCAGTAACTGTAAGGTCAATCGGGTATTCTGCATCAACCTGAGACTCGATAAGGCTTGATGGCCGTCCTGAAAACAGTGCATTAAGCTTCTCCAGAGAGAATATTGACCAAAAGGTCAGGCGTAGACGGTTCATGCCAGCATTAGACCCGGCGGTCACTTGCGACGTATGGATGCCTGAAGAATGCGCGCTTCGGGCAGCGTAGCCAATATATATATACCCGTCACCATATCTCATTCCCTGGAAATAGTACATTGCCTGGTTAACGGTCAGCTTGGAGATGTAGAAGACGGATGCACACGAAGGTCTGACAGACCTTGAGAAGGTAGTAATGAACAGCTTCTAGTGTGGGCTCTTGAAGATGTGCCGGCGGAAGCTGAGCACGGTCGCAAAAATACTCCGCCCACTTTGTGAAGCATTCGGCTTCACCAGTCTTCTGAAGCTTTGTCACCTGCGCTCCGATGGCAAGAACCATGAGAACCAGAGCCCTTTGTGCGGCGCCCCGATCATTGCGGTCCGGCGGTTCCCACAACTTGGACCAGTGTTTCTGGATCTCGCTATATACCAGAACGGGAATTTGCGGGTGAATTATATTAAAATAGGCCGATATGAACGTGTCCCCGAGGTCCTTGGGAAGTAGCGCCTCTCTCATGGTTTTATTTGTCGTATGCTGGGTATTGCTTTTAGCAGAGAAAATGAATTTATCCAATCCCCACTTGGATACACCTCCAGGACAGTTTGATTCCTTTTGTAGCATGAGATCATCACCGTCGCGCCGGTAAATGCGTTGATAGACTCTCTGGAGGAAGCAGTAGTAAGAGGACGGACCATGGAACTGGAAGCCGCCCGAAGTTGGATTGAAGACACCGATCCCCGCCCGTAGTTCCCGCAGCCTCTCGCGTTGGATCGGCGTATCCTGGTAGTCTTGATAGGGCGAAGGATTGTCCGAGCTTGGCCTCAAATCTGGTAGAGTAAAGCATTCGGTTGGCCTGCTCCGCTTTTTTCTTCCGCGCGGCTTCCCGGTACGATAGGTACATTCGAGACCTTGTCGCACGCATAATGCGCAAGGATTAGCGCCATTGCATCTAGCCTTACGGCTTCGACAAGATTCGCAAGCAACCGAAACCCTGGGGGCGAGGCGTTTTGGTTGGTTTGAGTGCGAAGTTGACATGCTGCTCCGTAAGCTTGCTCAACCGGTCCACCGGCCTTGGTTTCAAGCACAGGGGAGTTGTTTGGCCGTGGAGGAAAGCTGCGTACGAGAAGGAGCCGTGGTCGCTTGGCAGGTTGGTAATCCAGACTGGGAGCCGGAATTACGGGTAATTCTGACCAATAGGATTTTTCGCTTCGTTCCGCCTCCAAGTCCACTTCATCAGGAAGCTGGCGTCAGGTCTCCCTCAACCGCAAGCACGTCCATGCACGAACGTCAGAAATTCCATTTCCTCATGCGCCATGACTCCAGCCTTGCAATGACGGTAAAGGGGCACGGGGCATGTCCACAGCGGCTATTCGATGCTGCGAACATAGAGGTCTCAAAATGCCACTCGCCAAGCAGAAAACGACTGTTGCTATTTACAGTTCGCAAAGCAATGCCCGCAATCGCTCACCGGTCATAAATTGCTATCAGTCAGGCCTTACCCAGATCCACACGGTGAAGGAATGACTGGATCCAAGTGCTGCAACCGGGCCGGCGGACAATTTCAACCAATCAGAATTATCCGAACCGTCTTCCACCATATTCCGTGCAAGAGCTCATCCACAATTTATACATGTTCCATACGTCGATGTTAAGTATATAAATTGTTTCTAAACTCACCGAGGGCAGCAAACTTCACGTTCTTTCTCCAAGTTCAATCAAAATGAACTCGAAAAAGGTAAAGTCTTGACTTCCCAAAAATCAAAGTAAACAACATATTCACGAGTTGTTTCAGGATCTCTCCACTCCCTCAGTAGACCTGCCGCTGTACCAGCTAGATGGGCGCGACCTCGGCGTTGTCTTCGAAGATGTTCGCGTCTACGGCAGGGACGCCAGTGAACGCCGCGTTCCGGACTTTTTGGGAATACTCACATCCATCTGCAAATTACCCGCCAGGATCCTACAAGGAGCAAAAGGGAAAAAGCATTCTACCCGGGAGATACTTCAGAACGTCTCGGGCGTTGTGTTTCCAGGGGAGAATCTCCTTGTCATTGGGAGGCCAGGATCAGGATGCACCAGCGTTCTCAAGATACTCGCAAATGAGAGACAGTCATTTGAGGACGTTCAAGGGACGATAGCATACGCTGGACTACCGTCTTCTGAATTAGCTAAAAGATTTGGATCCGAGATCATCTTCAATGGCGAGGAAGATATCCACTTCCCCAGGCTTGCCGTCAAACACACAATTGATTTTGCCCTGCGACTACGACAACCCGCGTACGACAATACGCCTCAACAACGATTCTCGGAGGAAATAATGGCAAAATTACTTTTATCAGTGGGAATATCTCATACGAAGGATACCATCGTTGGAGATTCATTTGTGAGAGGTGTTTCTGGTGGTGAGCGAAAAAGAGTTTCGCTTTTAGAAGCTCTCGCCACAAACCCAGTCGTGGCATCATGGGACAACCCCAACCGTGGACTCGACAGTTCCTCGACTCTCCAGTTCTTTCGCCTATTGCGATCCTTGGCCAAAACAAACGGCATGACAAACATCGTAACAGCGTATCAGCTTTCGGACACAATCTATCACGAGTGCTTCGACCGCGTTATGGTCATGTACGAAGGCAGGATGATATACACGGGATCAATCAACGAAGCGAGACAATACTTCATAGATTTGGGCTTCCAGAACCACGAAACCCAAACAACTCCTGATTTTTTGGCTTCCGTCACATCACCAGAAGAACGAGTCATCCGACCGGACCACCATGGCCCCGTTCCACAGGATCCTGATTCACTCGCGGAAGCCTTCAGAAAGAGTCAGCATTTTTCGAAGCTCCGGCACGACATGGCCACTTATCGCTTCAACTTCTCCCATAACGCATCCTTAGTGGAGAACTTCTGCGAACATGCAGAGAAGAAAAAGTCATGGTTCAATCCAAAAACGGCTTTGACGATTCGTTCAATTTTCCGGCAAACCATGTTAGCTGCTCGCCGTAATTACCAGCTCCTCTGGGGCGATCGTTTCACTTTCCTGACAATCCTTGCTATCAATGCTATTAATGCAGTCGTCAGTGCTTCAGCGATGTATGAGGCACCAAAGACCAGTACAGGCTCCTTTATCAAGGGTGGCTCCCTATTTTTCTCCTCCATCTACTTCTTCCTCAATGCTCTCACTGAGGTTTCGTCCACGGTCAACGCGAGGAACATCCTTGTGAAGCAGCATAAACTCGGCCTTCTTCACCCCATTTCATTCGCTTTTGCTCAGACGTTTGCACAAATTCCTCTGGCTCTTGTGCAGTCACTGGTCTTCTGTTGCTGCTATTACTTTATGCTTGGCACAGTCGAGACAGCTTCACACTTTTGGATCTTTCTCTTCATCGTCTTTGTCCACTACAACGCTGTTTCTAGCCTGTTTCGCATGTTAGGGGCTTGGTCTCCCAACTTGAACATCGCTATGCTCGTTTCAGGAATCTCTATGCCGATTTGTTTACTGTATTCCGGTTATGCGGTGCCTGTCCCTACGATGCATAAGTGGGGCTCTTGGATTCGCCGCATTGCTCCTTCACCTTACTCTCTGGAAGCGCTCATGGCCAACGAGTTTGCCAGTATTACTCTGCACTGTACTGATTCTGAGCTCATTCCGAACGGCCCCGGGTACACTGATCTTCGTTTCCAAGGTTGTCCTATTCCAGGGACCGCGAAAGGATCGGCCGAAGTTTCAGGAACCGTTTTTCTGGCCGAGCAGTACAGTTTCAAGACAGAGTTGCTTTGGCAGGATGTTGGAATCATCATTGCAATGTGGTTCATTTACACCATTCTCTCCGCCATCGGCTTGACCATCACGACTCGGGAAACAGGAAACTCTGGCGGCACGACATATAAACGTGGAGCATCCGTCCCTTCTTCGAATTCTGCTGCTCATTCAGCTGGGGGCCATGAGAAAGCAGACATCGACATCGAAAATGAAGCAGCGAAAGCTTCTGGGAGCTGTTCAAACTCCTCTCGTGGTTCTCGGTCTTCTTCCAAGACACCATCCCTGTCTTCTACGGCAATGGACGGAAACATTTCAAAGAGTCCGGCAAACGGCATAGATCCCCACAGCCGTGTACCATTTACTTTCAGTAACGTCAACTACACGATCAGCGGCAAACAGCTTTTGAATAACATAAATGGTTACGTCAAGCCAGGCCAGCTCACTGCGCTTATGGGTGCCTCTGGTGCAGGCAAAACGACATTGCTTGATACAATTTCTCAACGGAAACATGAAGGCACTGTGGACGGACAGATGCTGTTGGGTGGACACCCTATCGACGAGACGTTTGGTCGCGCCTGTGGATTCTGCATGCAACAAGATGTACATGAGCCGACGGCTACAGTGCGGGAGGCCGTTCAATTCTCGGCGCATATGAGGCAGCCAGCCCATATTTCTGCGTTGGAAAAAGACGAATATGTGGAGCACGTAATTCACCTCCTCAACCTCGAAAATATTGCAGATGCCATTATTGGCACACCTGGAAATGGCGGCCTTGGGGTTGAAGCAAGAAAACGTGTGACCATTGCAGTCGAGCTGGCCGCTCGACCACCTGCATTACTTTTTCTCGACGAGGTAAGTGTAAACTTCCCCCTCAGAGTAGCAAAACTAATCGGTTACACAGCCTACATCCGGACTTGATAGTCAAGCTGCGTTCTCCCTCGTTCGCCTCTTACAACGGATTGCTGCCGAAGGAATGCCAATAATTTGTACCATCCACCAGCCCTCGGCCTTGATCTTTGAGATGTTCGACCACATTCTCCTGTTGGCACCAGGAGGTGAGACGGTGTACTTTGGCGAGACTGGAGAAAATTCTCACTGCATCATCGACTATTTCGCTCGTGCGGGCCTGGTCGTTGGTTCCAGCAACCCTGCCGAATTCATCATTTCCGCCGTGGGTGACAGAAGAGAAGGAGCGCCAAGTCTGGCACAAGTTTGGCGAGAGTCTCCTGAATGCAAGGAACTAGGCAACCGCATTGCTGCCTTGAACGGGCCGTCTGCTGCTACCGCACCAGGCAAATCCGCCGATAAACGAAGCTCTCGCTTTGCCTTACCACTCAGTTCGCAAATACTTGCTGTCAGTCGTCGGCACTCCGTTGCCATTTGGCGCAACGGATTCTATCTCTTCAGCAAATTTGCCAAAGCCATTGCTACCCAGCTTTTTATCGCTTTCAGTTTCTATAACATAGGATCCGACATGCAGGGCTTACAAAACCACACTCTCGCGTATCTCATTATCGCCTGGGTAATTCCTGCCTCCGTCGCCGATATTCAAGACCTCTGGTTCGCCAAATGGGACATATATGAAGCGCGCGAGAAGAACGGAATTTACGACTGGAAAGCCCTTTGTATCGCTCTGATAATCGTCGAGATACCTTGGCATATCGCTATTTATACCTTGATCTTTTTCTGCACTCACTGGACCATGGGCCTTTCATCAGCGGCTTCAGTTGCCGGCTTTGACTACCTCATGTTTCTCCTCCTGGGGCTCTTCAGCGTCGGCTTCCCGCAGTGCATAGCTGCTCTATTCCCGACCCCGACTCTCTCTGGTTACGCAAGCTCTTTCTTCTGGGTTGTTCTCATGAGTTTTTCGGGAATTGTTGTGCCACACACATCTCTGGACACGTTCTACCGGCCTTGGATCTTCTGGGCTGATCCGATGCGATATTACTTTGGCGCCAATTCGGAGAATGTTTTGCATAACAAGCCGGCCGAGTGCAGTGCGAAAGATTGGACTGTTTTCGACCCTCCTGGAAGCCAGACTTGCGGAGAATATATGGCCGACTTCCTGAAGAGCCATACAGGTTACTTGCGTGACGAGACCGCCACAACTGATTGTCACTTCTGCAAATTCTCTACTGGAGATGACTTTGCGGCCACTTTGGATTTTCATTACGGTGATAGGTGGAGGGATTTTGCAGTTTTCTTAGGGTTTTGCATCACTACGATTTTGCTAACGGGTTTTGCGACTTGGTTTTACAGGGGGCGTAAGATGAAGGTAAAGTCTTCCTAGCGTATGCATGATACGATCTATCTCTTTTCGGGAAAGTCCCTAGTCCTTTGAGTTTTATGGTGTTTTTGGTGATATTATAGATTGGTTGCGGGAGGTACTACAAGTAGAGTATAATAGAACTTATATCGTTCCCTATCTTACTAGACAATAATTCTCAGTTGGCGGTAACAGGCTTTAAAATATTGCGCGAGACTCGATTTAGAATATACGCTGTATAGAATTATCGTAATCTATTTAGACACATTGATTGGGTTTTGCATCAACAGCCCTGACTACTGTTGCATCCCACGAGTCTCCCGAATACTGCGGTACAGTCCACTCCTCGACCTCAGGGCCATTGCCCTCGTCGAACATCACGTAGACTTTACTGTCTTTGTGTGAGGTCAATGCAAGATAAGTCCTGTTTTCCTTCAATACAGGTTCCAGTTGTGGCGTCTGAGTGCTAAAACCCGAGGAGCAGTTATAGGAAACCAAATTAAGCGTGCTTAGGTTCGGCGTTGCGTATAATATCAAGCTATTCAATGGGAAAGGCCATGAACATTCAGGCTGTTCTTTAACACTGAAAAAGGGCGTGTTGTCTTGAACCGCCATTGTCATAGGGGAGTTTAGGCCCAGGCTGATACCCGTAATTGAAGTACTGCGTTAGTACTATGGAAATATAAATGGGTGCGTGTCACCCACCGGTCTCCTCTGAAAGGGAAGTGTCGTTTGTATGATATTGATATTGCGTGATCTTTTTGTTTTCATTGATGGTGTGGAGTAACAGGTTGGGTTCACCCCCGTACCGGTCCATGGCAAAGGCAGATCCGTCAGGGACTGAAAAGTTGAGATTGGTAAACGTCCATGAGTTGCTGATATCCTTGTTTCTTGTGTATTTTCCCATAGTCAAACCATCGGAAGCTTTGCTCTGCTACCACATAATCGAAAGTGTCTGGTTCTCGTTGTCAAAGTCTTGTTCCCAGTAAGCGGCAACGTAAGAGTCGCTTCCTGCCTTATATAACCCTCTGAAATTATCGTCTGCCCAAGCTTGCGAGTCATTTTCAGGAGCTTAGCGCTCGTAGAGCTTACCAGTGCTGCCTATGTAGTAGACATTCTTGACCTTTAAGCGTCGTATCAGCAAGTTAGGTTATAATAGAAAGATTCCATTACGGACTTACAAGAGCGTACGATTTGTTGGCATGACGCTACCTAGCAGCCGCTGCTATAGGTGTGCCAATCTTAATGTCCGTTGCAGGGTCCGTTATGTCTGACATACACCATCTAGTCCCGTTGGAATCCTAAGTAGACTCCCGGATGACGCCGGACCGGCCTTGAAAATAGACTCGATAATGTGTTCCGTTATTATCCGACTAGTTCAGCGCAGCGAGTAATAAGCTTTGGTGAATAGGGCTAGAATTATGTTTCGTTGTACTCGTCGAAGACCGTTTATAGCTGAGTGCACCGCCTACGCCTCTACCAACAGCTGCTGGAATGGCGATGATTAGTACGGCAAGTGTGAGAGCCAAGAAAATTCTTCGACTTAGACCGCATATCATGCTATTTACTCTTTTATCGGATTGGTTGACGGGTATTTTCTCCTCTCCTTGAGAATTAGGGATTTTATCGTTGTAGTGAAGGTCGAGAAACTTAGGCTCGGGTTGAGGCTGAGGCTGCGGAATTTTCCCCTCCTCTTGTGGCACATATATCTTTTCTGCCTAGTGAGCTGCACGGGCTAATGCCTGGGGAGCAGCATTAGGGTTAGTTTCTATGCATCGGTGCGCCTCGTCTGTTTCGTGAAATGAACAGTCAGGCCGAGGATTCAAAGACATCTGTGGTACGGGTAGTGATGAGGCAAGTGAGGATGTAAAGAGCTCGAGCAATCAACTACGACTGCGAATTTTAGCCTGTTAGCTGTGTCATAGGATGACGAAGACTCGATGGGCTCACATCCTCAAGAGGTGAGACACCAACACGATCATCCCTCCCTTAAATATTCTTTGCATCATGGAGCCAATAGGAGGGTGTCACATATAGGAAGAAAACAGTGTTGGGATACGCAGTGGGTCTAAAATGAAGGCCGGGAGACTGTGTACTGTGTGCTGCGTACTGTGTACTGTTTTACGGTGCGGCAGTCTACTGCAGGAGTGAATATGAGGATAAATGACATTTGGAAAGTATATGCATCCCATAGACGGGACCAAGTTGAGCGGTGAGTGAAGGAGATGGCAGTCGTTTGCATGATGTATACAGGTGGTGATCGTCGGAGGAGGATCGGGGGTTATTATATGTAGTGCCCCGGTCCATCGACCGTCAAGACGGTTTAGGTTAAGATCGTCCTGGAGCGCCATGTGACCATGCCCTGTCCTCACCCCAAAACCCGAAGAACGAACGGCGCCGTGACTGAGACTGAGCGAGACCTCACAACTCTATCCACCGATATGATTCTCCGGCACCTTTTTACCTTGGTTTTTGTCACCATCTACTTCATTTTCTCGTCCGATGCGTCTCCTGACAACTCCTCGCTTGTATGGGGCCCGTATCGTCCAAATTTGTACTTTGGCGTCAGGCCGCGGATATCTAAAACGCTGCTTACGGGGTTGATGTGGTCTCGCATGGAAAATAACGAAACGGTGGAGCACGGCAAGTATGATGAATGCAGGACTGCGCTTCACCGCTGACTTCCGAAGACCTCCGCCACACGTGCGAGCAAAATGAAGGCATGAACGGCTACGGCTGGACAGCCTATGACCCTAGACAAGGCGGATTGCAGAATATTCATGATGCAGGAAACAAGCTGGATTTTAGCACCGAATTTTTCAAAGCGCCCGACGGGCCACATGGCGGTAATTGGGGCGTGCGCGTCAGAGGAGTGCCCCGATCTGACGCACAGCTCGGTTTGATAACCAACGTTATCTTCTATGTTGGTATGGAAGAGATGGAATCCAGCAGTAGCTCCAATTTGGAGTGCGCAAAGTCAGAAGGCCAAGCTGTAGAATGTCAAGGAGCCGCGCACAGCCTAGGGGATTTTAAATTTCATATCCAGGACCCGGAAGATGGAAAACCAAGCCAAATGACTTCATTGACTGCATTATTAGTTCCAGAAGAAAAAATCTGGCAGGGAAAGTGTAAGCTCCAAATTTTATCCGGTTATAAACCGGAATGATTAAAGCTATTTCATAGAATATTACGAACGTGCTTCAACTCTAACGCCAATGGCATTAAAGCCGTATTTACGGATTATGTTAAGAGTAATTCGGATTTCGATCATGTATCTACACACGATCCTCAAAAGGGGAACATGGTTTTTGTACAGAAAGTTTTCCAGGATTCGTTCGAGGTCGGTCTTTTGATAAACCCTCTAAGAGGAGATGTGCTGATTCCATGAAAGTTTGATATCCTGTTTTCTTCTCAGTCTGCATCCCAACCCATAACATGTACGTTTTCCTTAAACAAGTTGTCTACCTGCATATACCTAATTATAGCAGCAACGGACCTTGATAAGGGCGTTAACATCGCTCTCGATTCTTTTTCGTCTCGATTCAAAACTGTTTATCCTCCTAAATGGCCATATGACCAAGGAAGTTACGCCAACTGCTCGAGGGCTCTACTTTCTAATCTCTTAGGCGGCCTCAACTTTGGTCACGGGAAGATGAAAGTGGACAACTCTCATGCTCCTGAATACGAAGAAAAAGATTTGGATTTTTGGAAAAAGGTTGCAAGGGCCCAAGAAAGAGCTACTCCTGAGATGGTTGGACCTTTTGAGCTATTCAGTCTCATTCCTTCTAGGCTATTCTTTCCGCGAGGATTTCTGTGGGATGACGGCTTCCACTTGCTTTTGTACTGGACTGGGATGCCGACCTTGTTATAGAGATTGTGAAAAGTTGGTTCGCTCTCATTGACGACGACGGCTGGATCGCGAGAGAGCAGATCCTTGGAGACGAGCCCCGTAGCAAGGTCCCTTCTGCTTTCCAAACTCAGTATCCGCACCACGCAAATCCTCCAGCGTTGTTCTTAGTGGTAGCGGCCTTCCTTGACCGACTCGGTGGAAAGGTGCCTTACAATGGCGCTCCCTCATATTATCTTAGCCACCCCGATGCTGCAAAGGAGCTTTTCAACGGCCTTTACCCGTTGCTCAAGAGGCAGTACTCTTGGTCTCGCAATACCCAGGCTGGGGATTTAACCTCATACTCTCGGCCAGATTTTATGTCAAAGGAGGGTTATCGCTGGCAAGGCCGGACACCTCAATATACTCTAGCCAGCGGACTGGATAATTATCCTCGAGCAAATCCACCACACCCAGGGGAGTTGCATATAGGTGCGCTGACCTGGGTTAGTTCCATGGCCGGTTCACTGCATCAAGTTTCGGCATATCTGGACCAAAAAGACGACCAGGAGAAGCATGTCCAACAAGCACGGGCAATAAAGCATAATTTCGAGACTGCATTGGTCTGAAGAGGAGCAAGCATATTGCGACGCTATGATCCAGAACGATATGCATACCCTAGTGTGTCGTAAGGGATACATCTCACTGTTTCCTTTTCTGCTCGGGCTGCTTGAACCCGACCATCATCATCTAAATGCTGTTCTTACTTTGATCAATGATGAGGGTGGGCTTTGGAGCAAGCATGGAATTCGCAGCCTTAGTAAAAAAGACCAATTCTATGGCAAGGACGAAAATTACTGGCGTAGCCCGGTCTGGATTCCTATTAACTATTTAATTGTCGAACGACTTCTTGTGGGTTACTTGCCCCGAAGTTGTACTTTGATGAAGCTTATGGTATTTTCAACCAGGATCTTGCGCAATCTCATGGGCCCTTCCAGCAGAGAGCGCGTGACATGTACTCCACGCTCCGCCGCAACCTTGTAGACACTGTTTACACTTCCTGGCGCAACACCGGTTTTGCTTGGGAACAGTACAATCCTGATACAGGAGCTGGCCAGCGAACGCAAGATTTCACGGGATGGACCGCACTTGCCGTTAAGATTATGGCTTTTCCGAACCTCGAAACATCGCGACGCTCAGAACCTCTTATCAACTACTCTCGATCCACCTTGGCATCACAGTGGGCTGCATGGGTAGGTGTATTATTTGTCTTCGCATTTTTGCTTAGAAGAAAGTTAGTAAGATTATGACAGCACGAAAAGTTTTCTGCTTAAACATAAAGCGAGAACAAGGAACAAACTCATATTTACACATCATCATAGTAATTTCTTTGTCCGCAGAAATGACAGATGTTGTAAGAATGGAATGTTAGTCGAACATTTTAGCGTTCTGTGGAATTCTTTCTTCGCAAAATTTATGTAAGAGCGTTCATCTTTGTGTTAAATACAAAGAATAGGCGATGCAAGCTTGTGTTTTGTATAAATATTAAAATGCCTACTGCGATTGCGCAGATGAAACGTTGGCTCCTTTTTGTTTATGATGGTGTGCTCTGTCGGCTCGGCGGAGTTTCCTTGCACGGGATACCCCGCATGACGCAAGGCCAAGCTGTTCATAAACCCCGCATATATGTATGCGTAGCTACCGCCCCTCTTTTATTGCAATCTAACTACAGGATTTCGCGAAAGAACCCTCTGTCGCTTTAAGTTGAAACCGAAACCGATAGTACCGAGACTTTGTTTTTACCCACTACAAGCCATGCATCAAGCGAAAAACATTCTGCTTCTCATAGCTGACGACTTGGGCCGTGACCAAATGAGCTGCTACGGTTGCAAAGCTATTAGAACACCTAACCTAGATGCGCTCTCAACATCTGGAACAAAATTCGACATGGCTTTCACAAGCACGGCATCTTGCAGCGGAAGCCGAACCGTCATATACACGGGTTTGCATACGCACGAAACCGGGAGCTATGGACTCAACCTAGAAAGAAACGGATTCCAGACATTTTCCAACGTCGAAACTGCACCTGAAGAATTTAACAGACTGGGCTACAAAACTGGCATTTTAGGGAAAGTTCATGTCAGCCCCGAGAGTTCATATCCTTGGCAGGTTCGCGAGGAGAGCGGGTCGAGAAACGTCGCCTACATCGCTGATAGAGCCGCTGATTTCTTCCATGAGGCTGTGTCCGAAAACAAGCCTTTTTTTCTCACAATCGGATTTGTCGACCCTCATCGACACATCGGTACCCGCGGAGGCTTCGGAAACGTTGACGGAAATTACGATCAGAGATTGCAAGATCAAATTTACCAACCGGAAGCTGTCGAGGTACCACCGTTTTTGAGCGATGTTCCAGAAGTTCGACAAGAACTGGTGGAGTACTACCGTGCAATCAATCGGATGGATCATGGAGTCGGCCTCATCCTAGAGGCCCTAGATGCTGCCAATCTCCGGGACGACACTCTTGTTTTGTTTCTAAGCGATAACGGACCGCCATTTATCAACTCCAAAACAACCCTGTTCGAGGCAGGTGTGCGTCTTCCGTTTTTGTTGCGGGCTCCGGGTCTCGGTGCAGCTGGCGTAGTCAACCCCAACCTGGTCTCGTACGTAGACATATTGCCCACGCTACTTGATTGGGCCGGGCATGGCAATGTTTCCGTGCCCCAGGGAAAGATCATTCGGCGAGGAAGATCAATACTTCCAATTCTCGACCAAGACAAACCAGAGCCTTCTTGGGACCACGTTTTTGGCTCCCATACATTTCATGAGATCACAAATTACTGGCCGACCAGATACATGAGGAACAGACGATACAAGTATCATAGGAATGTTTGTTGGAAGCTCGACTTTCCCTTTGCCATGGATCTGTATGCTTCACTTTCGTTTGAGGGGATGCGAAATACGTCTCCCCCAATGATTGGTGGGCGGAAATTGAAAGATTATATCCAGCGTCCGCCCGAGGAACTCTACAACCTAGTAGACGATCCTAACGAGTTGGAAAACCTGGCGCAAAAGTCTGAGTATGAGAGTGTCTTAAAGGAAATGCGACAATCCCTTGAAAACTGGCAGAGGGAAACTGGAGATCTCTGGCTTTGGCGAGATGGCACCTCCGTCATTCGATATCAGTTTGCTGGATACGCCCGCGAGGGACTTCGTATTCCCGATCGGTTTGACTTTGATGTGGACAAGCCGGGCAATGAGAACGTGGAACATATTCGTCTGTAAAGCTGCAACCGTTGTACTACGAAGTCGCTACCCGGAATCTATTCTCGCCTATGTATGGGCCGTTAGCACAGACCCCGTCAGGCGCCAACGACCTTAATTTCCACCTTTTACCTTTGAACACGCCCTGGTCTGGTTTGCATCCTCGCTCTGGAGCACTCAGCACTAATACCAGTTACCTTCGCGCATTGTGGCGCATAACGCATGTCAAACGCAATGGCCATTCCTGCCACAACATGTGCCTTGACAGCGCTGCTTCAAATCGAGACTGATGATGGCCTCACATTCAGCTGCATACTAACGCAGCCACGCGGACGCCACTGGCTTTAGCGACTCCTTTCCTCTGATGCGGCTGAACAGCCTAGGGTGGCGGGGCGTATAAAACACCTCCCCTGTGTCTGTTTACTTTTTGTCGCTTGTCGCTCCTTATTCTCATCCAAACACGCTCATTCTTAAGCCAGACATGAAGCCCTCCTTCCTCACGGCGCTCGGCGTATACGCCTCTACCGCGATGGCGTTCCCTGGCTTGGGCTTGCAATGTCTGTCCGCGTCGTAAGTCCTGTACCACTGGTGACGAGACACGAAATGCTGATGATCGTAGTACTGTTACCCAAACTATCACACAGACGGAGTACCAGAGCGGCTTAATGTCCATATCCACTACCACACTCATTCAGCCCCGCACTGTTACCGTCAGCTACGTCCGTGAGTGATAACTTTAGCCGCTCTTTCCCACCATGCTGACCACTCATGAAGATACATCAACTGCAACCTCTACTACCACGATTCACCTCCTCCCGGCCACTCAGACCCTTACGTTCTCCGCTACTCCTCTCACTGTTACTATTCCTCCCCAATCCCTGCAATCCGCATCCCAGGGTCAGCAGTATGCCTTGACAGTAACCCTTCCCGGCGAGCCACGCATCGTAACTTTGCTGGCAGAGGCATTTCCTGCCGAAACGCTAACGCGGACGATTACCATGGGCGCGGCACAGGGCACGGATGCCGGGAGCCCTGCCGCAGCCACTGGGAGTCTTGCTTCTTCATCGGCGGGGGTGGAGATGCCTGCTGTTGCAGATTCACCAAAAGTCGTTACTGTTTACAACGCCCCGTCTGTGATTAGCGTTCCTGGGTCCACATTCCTCACTACAGTCACAATGGCGTATAGCACTGTGACGAGAACTATTACGGCTGCTCCGTCTATAGTTACCATCTCGGCCGCGTCAAACGTTATCACAGTCACTGGGTCTCCATCCATTATCACAGTACCGGGAAAGATGGAGGTGCGGACAGTGACGCTGCCGTATACAACAATCACGAGTACAGTTGTTATGCCTGCTTCTACAATAACTGTTCCTGGGTCTACAATTTCCCCTTCTATCGTTACAGTTCCCGGCTCTACGTCTTTAACCACGGTCACGCTACCTTCCACCACTATAACGAGCACTGTTGATGTTCCGGGTTCTGCGATCACGGTTTCCGGGATAGAGTCGCAAACGACAAGCACGGTCTCTTCTAGCATTACAAATACTATCGATACTTCTTCTCTGGCCTCTGTCTCCGCCTCTTTGTCATCGACGGACATCAGTGCGGAGACGACTGCTACTGCTTCAGAGACGTCGGCTGATACTACGGAAATCTCTATTTCCTCGGAGTCTTTCGCCACTGCTACGGGGACTTCCCCCGTCACTACATCTGCCGAATCTTCCGGTACCACTAAAACTGCCACTTCTACAGAGTCATTTACCACGCTCTCGACCGATAGCTTGACATCTGCGACAGAGGCTACTACAATTTCCACTGAGACGTCTACAGCTGAGACTTTTACTACCGAGAGCTCTACCGCTGAGACTTCTACCGCTGAGGATTCTACCGTTGAGTCCTCTGCCGTTGAGACTTCTACTGTCGAAACTTCTGCTGTCGAGACAACTGCCGCTGAGACCTCCGCTGCTGAGGCTTCCACTCCTACCGCGACCGATGCAGCTACTTCGGCTGTTTCAACTTCAACTATTTCGACAGAACCGACTGCCTCGCCTACAGCTGCCGCAACGTTCAGCCCTTGCGAGCCGCTCTATACCGTGTCATGCCCAAGTGACGATGGAGCTTACACGCAAGCAGAAACTACGGGCGATATTTTCCAAGTTGCGTGTGGAGTTACCTTCACGGGTGTGTTAAGAAGCGAGGGCTTACCTTCTTTGGACTCATGCATTACGTACTGCACGTACTCTGGATTCTGCGTTGCGACGACTTACCAGGATGGTGTTTGTACATACTACTCTAGCGCTACTGTGGGTGGGTACTCGAGCGGTGTTTCCGGTGCTTTTATGGCTGGAGATGTTTGCTAATGTAGAGGCCTCACCTCTACCCTCGATCTCGCTGCAAAGCATAGCCTGTAGGTATTAGATCAGGTAGAGGCATTAGCACAGAGCTTATGTTTAAGGGTATAATAAGATATTTGATGTGTCAGCCAGGATTACTCCGATAACTCTCGGTTTTTCAGCCTTATTACAGTTAGTTGTTCTACTACAGCCTTACCCCTTACACCACACGTTTATCCACTGCAAGGGAATAAGGATCTTAAAGAGAAAACGTATTCTTTTAGATAGTAGCATATATACCCCTATAGGTAGTAGTAATTTAGGAGGATAAGCGGCGTCTAATTCCTCGCGCCTAGCTTTATATAATATAATAGTAATAAAGGAAATAATAGTTAATTAGTATTAAAGCTATAGTTATTACTTATTTATTATCTACCGCCTTCTAGGTCTCTTAGTAGCTTCTTTAATCGATCGAGAAACGCTAATATTTCTCTCTAGTACTCTATCTATCTTAAAAGGCCCTAACCTAAATATCTAATTAAAGAATACTAAGCCTTTAATACTTTTTAGTAAGGGAGAAAATTAATAGAGGGGTAGCCTTTAATTCTTTTTTAAAAGTAGTCTTTAATTAGGTAAAACTATAACGAGGCCTCTTTAGCCTAGGCGTTAGAATTACCTAGCGGGTAAATAGATTTAAAGGGTTTACCTTAAAGGATAAGAAGTATAGGAAGTTAAGAGATAAGTTACGTAAAGGATCGAGTATAGGCGTATTACTAACCTAGATGCCCTAATCTAGTCTAATAGACTAGAATAGTAGGGGTTATATAATACTAGGTAAATATAAGAACGGCTCTATATAAATCGTAGTATAGGAGTAGACTAGAATAGTAGGGAGGGGAGTAGACTAGAATAGTAGAATTTCGGTATACTTACGCTAAACTTATATAGGTTATAGCGTATAGTATACTAAGTAATATATTATAATTTAAGCCGGATATTCTATATAGTTATACATCGCCAATACTACACACGAATAGGTTAGACGACTAGGATATAGAAGGGAACGCAACAACCAGCGCTCCTAGGGACCTAAATCAGCCTTCTACCGGCTGTCTAGGCTCGCAAATATAGAGCGGGGACTCTCTCTACACGTAGTACGCTAACTTTACTTAGTATGCGTCAACTCTGTAGCGGACTATAATTGATTAATTGATTGATTCGTTTTACGTCTATATGTAGTTGGAAACTATGACGGACGGTCCGTTTAGGATAGGCTAGGGGGTTTAAATACAAGATAAAAGCG